>NW_027072034.1:120199110-120366610 GCF_038088225.1 Cyrtonyx montezumae | reverse complement strand
AGATTAATTTACACCAAAAGATCTTTTAGTGCATTTGCATAGTGTCTGGGAGCACAATCGTATGTTTTGCTTCTGCTGAGAGCACAATAAAAAAACCCTCTCCTTTAAAGTTTCATATTGAAAGCTATCCATATGAAAAAACTTTTCCAAATAAAGTCAATTTTAACCAAGAAATAGGAAAGCTATGTTTTAAGAAGCTGCCAGAAAGAATCAGGAGATTTTTGGTAACTCTTCTGTTCTTATCAGTGACCAGTGATGAACGCTTTGGTCACGTACAGGGAGGTCTCTCGCCCTCTGTTCTTTGAAATCTCTTCAGGTACTTTCAAAACTGTAAGTTAAATCCACCTATTTTTAGTCAAGAGACGTTTTTTTTGTGTGTGTGTGTGTGTCTATTAAACATTCTGACAAAATTCCACAAGTATTAAATTTTATAAATAACTTAGTTCATATTGCTGCTTCTTGCAATAAAGCTATAGAAACATAAAATAAAATAATCATGCTCCTTTTCTGAAACATTTTCTCCACAGATCTAATGATTAAATAGTCTTCTGCCATAACTTTCTCCATTATGTACTTTACAAACTAGGAAATCCTAACCTACTTAATATCTGCTTCAATGGAAATCATTCCTTACCTGTGAATGTACAACTTACCCTCTCTGTTCTGTCACGTTGAAGGAGGTTGAAAAAAATAGTATTCCTACTTCCTATACAACTGTTCCAGATGCTTCCTCTCAGGCAAGCTGAAATATAAGGTAAACCAGTGCTTACAAGTGATAGAAGTAAAGGAAATAAGCATGTCAATACTGAATAACAACTTGCTGTGATTTTCCCCATCTTATCATGATTTCCCTTCTTTCTCCTATAAGCCTAAAATAATTTATAATTGTTAGATACATTCCTATTCCTAAAGATTAGAATTAAATTAATGTTTCAGGGTGTCAAATAAGTTATGAAGAAGATCCACTTATAGCAGTATTTCTGGATTTATGAGATCAAGAAATTAACAAAATTCACTGTGAAGAGCCAGGTTGCAAATCAACTAAGACTAATAAATGAGCAGAGTTTCAAGATGTATAATTCATATCTTGATGGCTTTTGCAAAAAAAAATATTTTTCCCCTAATCTAGTAGAAGAACGAGTAGGGTTCATGTGAATATGGAAATGAACAAAGATGTTCTAATAAATCCAAAACGATTCACAAGTAAGCCACATTCTGAATTGCATACAGGTGAAAACATGAAATCTCTAATATATAGAAAGTGTGCAGTAGCCTTATGAGTCTTATTTAATTTTATTGTGTCTAAGTATGTGTTTAAAAAAATCAATGGTATTAGCATGCAGTAGATATTAAACCCTATTATATACTATATCCAATTTTATTTAATGAGTAATTTTCATTTCAAGGACACCCTCCATTTCCTTTATGACAATCTAGAAGCAATTAAACCTTCTCAGGACAGATGATCGAAAAAAAAACCAACCAACAATATTGTATCAGTCCTAACAAATTCATTTCTGTGTCTTCATAACAGATGTGGGAACTGGAGATATAAATAGATGACTGGATGAAAAAATTATTACTATTGTCAAATATATGTATATTTATACTTACAGAGTTTTCAAAAGCCCTTAACTCCTCAGTGCAACTTGGTGTAGTCATAACACTGCATTCATTTTATTGGATACTTGAGAGGACAACAGGCTACCTGGTTAAGGCATACAAGAAGATGAAGTTATTTTTTTTTCTGTATGTTTAATTCTAGCGCCAAATATGTCTAAATCAGAACAGATACTTTACTTAATTAGATATATTTAAAGAAATGCTTTTCTTTATTAAAGGCTTTAGAGCTAAGCACATAATTAGTCTATGCTGTGAATAACCTGAGAATTATAGATATGTTGGCCTGTAGCTAAGAGTGTTAATAGTAATAATTTATATATTTTTACTCATTTATTTATAGGCTTTGTCTACAAATGGATCCAAATTTTCATGTGCAGCTATTATGGGGTGGTCTGAGAAACTGAGGTACTTCCTCATAGACTTTTTCATTTAATTGTATTTTAAAAAATCTGAGTTATCTGTCTGTAGGGCTAGAATTTCACTTGACCAAAATGAACATGTAGTAAATGAATTTCCTTTGACATCAAATAACATGCTTAATTATATGCCTAAGACCTATATAGGTCTATACAGCTAAATTTCATTTGATGTTTCTTGGCTTATGGACAGTTTCAAAATTATTTCCTTATATAACACTAACTGCAGTAAAGGTACACAAGGATGGAATCTAACCCATGATCTTGAAGTACCAGAAGGGAGATTAAAATAAAGACATAATACAAAAAAAAAAAAAAAAAACAACAACAAAACAATCAATCAATCAAACAAACAAAAAAAAAGAAAATATTTTATATTAAATACAAAAATTGGTCTTGGTAGATTGAAAGGCAGTCTGTCCACCAGACTGCAAAGTCAAATTCACCCTGTGCTTCCTCTCTGGTCCATCATATCCTAAACTTTTGTCTGCATGAATAGATTTCAAAAGAGATTCAAACTGTCTTCTCTCACTTCAGGAAGCTATAGCCTAGTAACTAAGACACGCACTTTGAATGTGGAAAGTGTAGATCACAGTTTTCAGTAAAAGAATGTAAGTGAACATTTCCATGTCCAACCTATTTGGTGGGTGCTCTAAATGATATTCTACTAGGCAAGATACAGTATAGGAAACATGGGAAAAACTTCTCTCTTCTTCATCAGTGGTTTAATATTGATCTAATTTAGCTTAGTGTTTGAAGAGATTGGTCCTGCCATGTTTTATGTCCTCTGGGAGTGTTTTTGCTGGATTGAGATCTTGGGGTGATTCAAGCTTCACTCCACCTAGTTTCTCAATCTAAACTGAGCTCAGACATGATCTAAGTGCTGAACTGTGTAAGTCTGCCAAGTATAGGACAATTCCGGGCACGTGCAGTGATTTAATAGGTACCTGAAGAGATTTAACATCAAAAGTTGAGGAGCTTACAGAGATTAGGTGTCTCCAGCTCAGGAGGTGAGTCAGGACTTTATAATCACAATTTTCCCTCAGCAGCCAAAACTTATTTTCTTCTAGAACCTAAATCTTGTACTAGAACTTGCCTTGAATGCCCTCTATATCTAAAATAGAACAAAATCTGTCATTATAAAGTAGTAAATGACTTTTTTTTTCCTTTTTTTTTCTAGTAGGTACCTGCAGAAACATATTTCGTTAGAGAACTGATCTTAGCAGTACATTAAATGCTTATCAGTAAGGCAGCAACTCATCAACCGTGTTTCTGTAACAATGATTCTCTTGATCTAGGTTTTAGCAATACTTACACACCATGCATTTGAGTAGAAAAGCAACAAAAATGCTTAGGGCACATGACACTGAGTGTATATTTGCCTCATAGTATTAACCACACTAACAATATTCAATCTCCAGTTAACTCACTTCAATATTTTCTGAAATAATTATGACATGCAGTAATGTAGAAGTATGTCTGAAATTAGAAGAAATGAGTGCTGATCACCATCACTGAATATGTCAAGGGTTTAGCTGAAGAAATTTTAATTTTTTGGATTTTGAAGAGCGGTCAGAGACAATACTCATAGTAAGTTGGGCCACACTATCCTTAAAGCCTATTTATGAAAACTCAATTTCAAAATCAAGCCATCTGAATCACAATTGAATACATGTTCATATGATGCAGGAGACGTAGGCATGATAATGTTTATTACTACCTGTGATTACAGCCAAAGAAGAACCAACCAACCAAACAACAACAACAAAAAGATTGTGTGTTCCTAAATTGTGCAACTGTTTTTAAGTCTCTCTTCTCCCTGTAAAATAAATGCATAACTTTTTTTCAGTGAGCTTGCCAGTAGTACTGGCTTCAGTAAGATTTTCTGTGAATATTACTACATCTACCTTGAAATCCGCTTATTTGTTTAAGTGCTTTATTTTGAGGTTATTCATGTTTGAAATGGCAAGTCAATCTCTACGCTGTGACAAGTAAAAAAGTGAACCTTGACAACAAAACCACTGAAAGAGTCTTCAAATTTTTCTGAATATCTTTTTAGGGACTGTTTTATTAGAGATTTAAAGATGTTGTACAAGAAGAGGTGGTTCTTCAAGCACTGAACTTTCTAGTCAAAAGACTCAGATGAAATCTTTGTGTTGGTGCTTTTGTGTTTATGAGTTTTCTGCCCTTAGAGAAAAGCTCAAATAGAGCCATATAATCATGGAATAATAGGATCGTTTGGAAGAGACCTCAGGGATCATAAAATTCCAACTCCCCTGCCACAGTCAGGATTGCCAGATGCTACATCAAGTACCAGATCAGATTGTCCAGGGCCTCATCAAACTGGAACTTGAAAACTTCCAGGGATGAGGTGTTCACAGCCTCTCATGGCCACTTGTGCCAATGCCTCACTGCCCCCTCTGTATAAAACTTCCCCACCATCTTATCTAAGGTCCTTTCCTTTAGCTTAAAACCATTCCCCCTTGTCTCATCACTGTGTAAAATGTTGATTTCCCTCATGTTTATAAACTTCCTTGTCACACTCCAATATAAAGGAGGGAGACGAGGTTCTTAGAATATGTGTATACCTGGTGTGAGATTAAGAAGCAATGGTTCAATGTTGGTCCGACCAGTTTATTACCACTATTGACCAGGGAGATGGGGAAGAGGAAGGCAGACACTGTTACCAATAAGGGTGTAGTACAACGCAGTGAAAGTCACCAGCCAGGATCCTAAGGGCGGTTCTGTTGCAAGCGGCTCCAGCAGCCTGAGGCAGAAGAGCAGCATTGACGGGCAGCCTTGAGCAGCAAGCAGTTGTCCTGAAGAAGTGGCACGGGGTCAGCCCAGGAACAGCGTCAGCCAGCACCGGAGAAGCAGCGAGGGGTCAATGATCAGCTAGAGAGGTCTCTCCTAAGAGAAGGCCTCTCCAGGAAGCAGCAAACAGTTGTCCAGTTCGTGAGGGTTCAGATGGTAGAACACCTCGAAGGAGCAGCGAGGTCCAGGAGAAAGCAGCATGTCTCGGGCAGCAGGCCCAGGAGGGAGTTCAGCAGCAGGGAATCAGCTCATGAGGTTTCCAATGGAAGAACCCCCACTCTCATGGAGGTCGATCCCTCTTTTATCCTCCATTTTCCTTGCCTGCATGACAAATCCCGTGCTAGTGTGCCAGGCAAGGGTCTCCTGAGATGGCTATGACCCCATGGAGATGAGTACCACACAAAAGTGTTAAGCGGCCACTGAGCTGCAGCTTATCTCTCTTTCGTTGCCCCAGGACATGCCCATCTGCTTGTCCCTTAGACAAAGGATTTTGCAACCCTTGCCCTGGACTTGCTTGGACATGTTCATCAGCAAACTTTGAGGCAATGGTATAAAATAATAGTCTCTTACATCCCTTCAGAAGGCTGCAATGAATTCTCTCAGCAACCTTCTTTTTCCAGGCTGAACAATCCCAGCTCCTTCAGCCTACCTTTGTAGGAGAGGTGCTCCACCCCTCTGGTCTTCATGGCCCTCCTCTGGACTCTCTCCAACAGCTCCAAATCTTTCCTGTATTGGGGGCCCCAGACCTGAATGCAGTACTCAAGATGGGGCTTCCTAAGGGCAGAATAGAGAGGGACAATCACATCCCCTGCCCTGCTGGCCACTCCTCTTGTGTTGGAACCCAGGATACTACTGGCCTTCCAGATTGCAAGCGCATGGATATTCTCAAGGAATTCTCCCAGTTTCTATACATATCTGGGATTGCCTTGACCCAAGTACAAAACCTTGCACTTTGCTTTGTTGAACTTCATTATGTTTACAAGGGGTCCACCCTTTGAGCTTCTCACCGACCCTCTGGATGGCATCCCTTCCTTCTGCCATATCAACCACATCACTCAGATAGGTAGTGTATTGTTTTCAGCACGAGTTCCTCAATTTTCCTGGATCAAAACAATGTTTACAAAATTAATTGCAACATATAAGCAGGGCATTTCGGACAAAATTCTATACTGGAGCTATACTCATCTGAATTCCATAATAGTTATGATCCTTGCAATTGATGATATAATATTTAAAAATTTACTAATTCTTCCTTGACTCTTCTATGGCGTTATTAATTAACTTGTGATCATTCTGATATACTATTTTTTCCTTCTTTGCTCAAACTAAATTCTGCTGGTAGTGGAAAATGAAGAGCTGAGAAATGAAAAGAATCTGAATGTAGATAAAAGAGCGTTTTCTTTTTAAAGTGCATTCCTTTTTGTCTTCTTTCTTTCTTAAAAAAAAAAAAAAGTCTTTACAACAGATCTCAAGCTACAATCTATTGAACTTTCTAGTACAAAGTTCCTCCTGGTGCTAGATAATCACAGGCAACTTTTCTTTGATCTCTTCAACATGAAACTTTTCAAGTCAGGCTGCTGGGACCACTGCCTACCACGCTGTCTAATACTGAATCACTTTTAACTTGTACTTCCCTGGCAGTCTATACTCATCTTGTCTTCCCTTACATTCAATTGCAAACTTTTTTGTAAAACTGATTTGTGTTTGTACAAGTTTCTCATAAGTATTGCCATGTTGCAAATAGAAATACACAGCTATATAAAATCATCTATGCATGTTGCTCTGCCTCCTGTTTATTTCTATGGAAACTACAACATATATAAAGATAACAATAATACTACTGGATAGAGTACTGGTTAGAGCATTGCCACCATCATTTCCAACCACTGAAGCTGATATTCTACTCCATACACAATTCGATGGTCTTAATATGCTGATTTGCATGGTATTTGAATGTATTTCTGATACAAGTTAGACTACCATTGGCCTTCTTGGGCACCTGGGCACACTGATGGTTCAGGTTCAGCTGGTGACTGGCAAGCAAATCTGGATCTTTTTCTGTTTGACTTTTTAGCCACTTTCCCAAACTTGTACTGCTGCATTTGAATTCTTGAGACCCAAGTGCAGCACCTAGGAATCTGTTTTATTTAATGTCATATGCTTGAACTCCGCCCAATGATCCAGCGTATCCAGATCCCTAAGCAGACCTTTCCCATCCTCAGGCAGATTGACAATCCCACTCAGTTTGGTTCTTTCTGCAATCTTACTGAGGGTAATTCTCCATTCTCTCATCAATAAAATTGATACAGATATTAAACTAAACTAGCTTCAATACTGAGCCCTGGGGAGCACTACACTACTTAAGACTGACTGCTAGCCAGATTTAACTCAATTCAAAATGACTGAGCCACCACCAAGTCAGTTTTTTACCTATGGTTCATCTGGTCAAGACATGAGCAGCCAGTTTCTCCAAGGGAGGGCTGTAGGAAACTGCATCAAATGCCTCATTGATTTCCAGTAAAAGCCTTTCTCTTGTCCACAGTGTGGGTCATCTTGTCATGAACGGAGATCATGTTATCAGGCAGGACATGCCTTTCATAAATCTACACTATGTCTGAACATCTGGTCCTCCTGTATGTGCTGTGTTGGTGGAACTCAATATTATCTGTTTCATGACCTGGTATGGTGGTTAGACTGACAAGCTGTAACTCCCTGGATCTTCCTTGCCTTTCTTGTAGATTGGAATAGCTTTCAGCAACTGACAGTCAGATGGGACTTTCTGGTTAATTCCTCAATTGACAAGACGATACAATTGCATTAAGTGAAACTGCAGCCAAAGGGATCTGTCAACCATTATATTCAGCTAGTGAAATTATTAATATAAGTACTCCAGCATTTGCTTTATTAATACATATACTAAAAGCACTACCAGGATTTATGAGGACTGAAGGTGATTTAGATGAATCTATTTACTGTAATTTTCTCTTTCAGTTATTGCATATTTGCTCATTAAAAAACTCTCAGTTTACAAGCCGTATGAAGACTAAAACCTGCATCCAAGCATGAGATGCAGACTGAAATTGGCAATGAGGGCAAGTTGGTTTGTATTGACGAAAAACACTACAAAATTAAAGGTGAGTTTGTTACAGACATTTTCTCACTGTCTGCGTCATATGCTTTCTTTCTCTTTCAAATCTTTCAATTTTCTCTAAAAGAATGGTGCACCTGAGTTAGGATATTTGTGATATTTTTCTGTTTATACATAGAAATGGCTATACATTTCTTACTTATTATGCCTGAAAACTAACTGTCCCAGTTAAATCATGAGGATAGTGTAATAACAACTTGAGCAGATACAAGCTGAAGGACAGGAGGCTTGCGTAAATGCAAACTCAAGAAAAAAATGCAGAGGTCATGAAACTTGTTGTCATGGGAGAAAGTAGAATAAATGTTCTGTTTTTGAAGATAAAATGGGAAAACAGATGCCTCAGCTTTCCCCTCATCAGTGGGAACCAGTTAGGACCACCCCCCCCCCCCTTAAAGATTGGAAAAATACAGCAAAAATGATTATTAGCTTTAATCCCATAACCACCACAGCTGACAATCATTTCTTAGAATTTCTGCCCATGTCCTTTAAATATGTAGTCGTTTCTCTCTTTGGTGTGCATGTTTGGTGAGTGACCCCCATACACCCAACTCTGTTGGTGTAAAGGGAATACGTGCTTGACATAACTCACTGGTGTGTCAAGTCACTTTGTTGGTTTTCTTGCCTTCACAATCATGAAATATTTATTTGTGTGCAAAGATGACAGTAGAGAATGGCAATTGGGACTGCATATTCTTAATGTTTACTTATTACTCAAATCACAAATAACAAATATATAACAAGAATAGCATGGAATTTAAACATATAATATACTGAGGAAATAATTTCACATTTTCTCTCTTTACCAAATGCTCCCTGCTCTACAGAACCAGTTAATTAGTTGTAGAAGTATATCCTAGTAGGGACATTACATATTCACTTCTCTTTCTCTGCTGCAACATAATAGGATCAAAAAGAAAGAAGGCTTAGATAGAATTTCTGTAAGTCTGGCAGATACAATAGATGAATGTTGTTAGAAAAAGTGTCCTAAGACATGCTTTGTTTAGGGAAAAAAAGGGAGATATATAAAAAAGGGAGAAATAATAAAAGAAGGAAGAATTAAGCAAAAATAAATATTTTAAATATTATTAATTTGAACATTATTGTCTTACAGCTTCATTCGTTCAATCCTCTATTTCTTACCTATTTTTTTTCCATTTAACCATGTATTTTTTAACGTCAGTCTTCTATTTTTATCCTATAGTTCTTAAACTATGGCCTTAATTACTTATTTGTTATTACAAATCAAATAATTTGGGATTTGTAATTCCAAAATATAAGCTGTCTCTTTCACTCATTTCCCTGGGCAGCCCATTCCAGCATCTGATCACTCTCTTGGAGAAGGAATTTTCGCTAATATCCAACCTGAACCTCTCCTGGTGCAATTTGCCATTCCCTATTGTCGTATCACTAGCAAGTGAAGAGGTCAGTCTCCACCTTGACACAACCTCCCCTCCTGAGTCTCCTCCATTCTAGACAATCCAAGTTCCCTCAACTGCTCCTCAGTAGACTTGTGCTCCAGACCCCTCACCAGCTTTGTTGCCCTTCTCTGGATACACTCCAGAGACTTGATGTCCTTCTTGTAGTGAGGGGTCCATAACTGAACACAGTACTTGAAGTGTGGCCTTACCAGACCTGAGTACAGGGGGATGATCTCTTTCTTGATCCTACTGGGTATACTATTTCTGATACAAGCCAGGATGCTATTGGCCTTCTTGGTCACCTGTGTGTACTGCTGGCTCAAGTTTAACCAAGCGTTAACCAGCACCACTGAGTCCATTTCTACAGTCTTCCAGCCACTCTGTCCCAAGTCTGTAGCATTGCCTGGGGTTGTTGTGGACAAAATGCAGACACAGAGCTCGGTCTTGCCAAACTTCATTCCATTTTGCATTACTTCCAGTCATCTGAACATTTCAAATCAAAACTAAGGCCTTTTTAAAAATTATATATATATATTATTTTATACAACATGGTTGTGCAGACAGGATCGTCATATAACGTATTGGATTACTGAATTGCAACTCTTGCAATTCATATAATTGTAAACCTTTCACTTTGGTAACACGAACATAGCAAAACAGCATTTTAAAAGTAAGATAATAAACAGTACACATCTTCCCTGTTTATACTTAGGAACTCAGTACTTATTATTGTTCTGTGCAAAATACTAAGAAAACAATCATATCCAGGCTACATAAAAGCAATGTAAATATCAGCAGGTGTATTTAGTGCTATTAACCTGACTGTAAAGAGCTTATTTGCACAGAATGTTCAGGAAGAAACTTTTATTATTTGACAGTGTTACTGGGCTATAATCTTTAAACAAACCCCGAAATCACTAAAACCTAACTGTGCTGAAATGGAAACAAGTACATACACAAGAGTGCTTAAAAGCCTGGTAACACCATCTGAACAGGAGCAGACATTTTCTCCTCAGCAGTTATAATAAAATTAACAAACTTCCGTTTTGCAAAGTGGGTTTCCTTTGATGAAAGCTAAACTACCAAACAGTACTTTGAGACACAAAGATACAGCTATATCTGGATTCAACTCAATTTCACAGCACAATATTTCATAACCTGAAACATATCTTGAAATTGAGTGAGTGAAGTCAGATTTATTAGATCACTATCACTACCATTCTGCATTATTGATTGTCAAACATCCTTCTATCAATAACAAGTGGTATGCAGATAAGATTTTGACAGTCCATATTTATACAGCTGTATCTGTTGAGTCACTCAGTCTTGTATAATTCCATTGTTGCTGCATCAGAAGATCAGAAAGAACAAACAGTGAACACAGATAAAGAACAACTGAATATTTTTCAAAAACATATGAAGAAAATATATTTTACTTTGGCTTGAGTTCATTGTTTTCCTGCTTTTGTTTTTCTTTCCTCACTAATCACAGAATCACAGAATTGTAGGGGTTGGAAGGGATCTCTAGAGATCATCTAGTCCAACTTCCCTGCCAAAGCAGGCTTTCTAGACCAGGTTCCATTGGTAGGTGTCAAGGAGTCTTGAACGTCTCCAGAGGAGACTCTACAACCTCCTGGGTTACCTGGGCAGCCTTTTCCAGTGTTCCATCACCCTTACTGTGAAGTTCTTATGCACATTTGTGCAGAACTTCCTATGCTTCAGATTATGGACATTGCCCCTTGTCCTATCACCTTGTACTGCTGAAAAGAGTCTGACCTCATCACTTTGTGCACTGTAAATGAGATTTTTATAGATGTGGTTCAAATCTCCTCTGAGTCTTCTTTTTCAAGTCTGAACAGACCCAGATTGCTCAGCCTTTCCTCACAAGGGAGGTACTACAGGCCCTTAATCATCCTTGTGACCCTCTGCTGGACTCTTTCCAGGAGATCCCTGTCTTTTTTGTACCAGGGAGCCCAGAACTGGACACAATACTTCAAGTGAGGCCTGACCAAGGCAAAGCAGAAGGGGAGAATCACCTCCCTTGACCTGCTGGCCATGATCTTTTTAATGCACCCCAGGATCCCATTGGCCTTCTTGTCCACCAGGGCACAATGCTGGCTCGTGGCCAGCCTGTTATCCACCAGGATCCCCAGGTCCCTCTCCTCAAAGCTTCTCTCCAGCAGATCATCCCCCAACCTGTACCAGCGTATGTGGTTGTTGCTCCCTACATGCATGACTGTACACTTACTCTTTCTAAACCTCATCTGGTTCCTGTCCTCCCAACTCTCAAGCCTATCTAGATCTCACTGAATGGCAGCACAACCTTTCAACATGTCAGCCATTCCTCCCAGCTTTGTATCATCAGCAAACTTGTTGAGGGTGGACACTATCCCCTCATCAAGAATATTGATGAAGATGTTGAACAGAACCAGACCCAGTACCAACCTCTGAGAAACACTACTAAGTACAGGCCTTCAAGTGGACTTTGTGCCACTGATAACAACCCTGTGAGCTCTGAGAGACAACCAGTTCTCAACCCATCTTGATGTCCAGCCATCTATTCCACACTTCCTCACTTAATGATGAACCAAATTATGAGTAGACTAACATGAAACAATAAAAAGAAGAAGAAATAAGTAATAAAGGAATAAGTATTGACTAAATAGATACATATTACAAAACTTTGGGAAAAAAAGAGGAAAAAAAAGATTGATACTACTGTGGATCCTGGAAAAATACACAAGGGAAATGTATAGGACACCAATCACTGATCTAGTAGAAGAAATAATTTATTACTTGGTATATGCAAGTTCTAATTCTCCTTTTGTAATGTTTTCATATTCTGTGTTTGAAAATTAAGAAAGTTAAGAAAACCTGATATTTACCATCAATTATTATATCCTGAATCTATTCACTTATATTTAAAGAAAGTGCTGCTTACTTAATCCTAACTCCACTGTAAAAACTATAGTGTGACTGAATGATGAACTATATTTTATCTTCTGTTAAAATATATTCGACTCAGATAAGAAACTATAATATCCCTACTAAACTTTAAGGAAATCTTGGGACTTTGAAAATAATGTAAAAACAGATTAGGTAAAGGCACTTAAAAGCAACTTAAATTATAATCCATATGGATTGAATGTTGAGGCTAAAACTTGAATCAAATCTTCAGCGTCACTGAACATAAGGAAAAGAAAATCAGAAGGCAAGAACCTGATGCTGATTAGAAAGGTTTATATCTAACCTCTGAAACTGAAAAAGAAAATTCCTCTAGGGAAGAGAAGACAGAATACTTCAACATGAAATCCAAATTAAAAAGAAAACAAATCAAAACCAACAGTAAAGAATACCCAAGCCCAATGCAATCTAAATGCATATTTGTGAACATTAGATGTATTTATTGGATTTTAATAAATAAATAAACTTTCTGTTAGTTCTTTTCTCACACAGTATGATAGTTACTATTCTTTTTTTCTTTTCCCCTTTTTTTGAGTCTACTGTCAGCTATAAGTCAAGTATGGAACATCTACAAATACAACAACTACAAATAGTGGAAAACCTGGAAATTTTCATAATGTGATCTTTATAAATAATAGTAACTGTTAGTTACCTTATAAATTCAAACAAATGAATTTACTAAACTTGATCGTGAATCTTATAAAAGCAAGTATTTTTTTAACCACTGAGGCAATGAAATATTATAGGCAAGATCTTCTGAGTAATTGATTTTTATCCCCAATTTAGATTTTAATTAAAAAAAAAAGAAAGTAAAAAAGAAAAGTCTTGAGACCTGTGAAATGCATCCATATTATTAGATCCGTTAGAAAAGACTTTTACCTAATAAGAGAGAATATTTATTTCAACAACAGGTAAATGCAAAGGGCACAGAACATAACTTGTTTTGTTATCAGTAAATATAAAAAGAACCTAGAAAATGGCAGATACTTGTCCTTTATTAGGAATGAAAAATAACATTCTGAGGTCAAAGTTATTAAAAAAATTATTGCTAAGAAATTATATCTTAATCCTCAGTACACCTAGTTCTTCAAAATATCAGGAGATAATTTTGACATGCAATTTCCTTTAAGAATTTCTTCAAGTAATTAAATTTGGTTAGATGATATTTTATTATCTATTGTTAAACATTTTCTCTAGTGTAGTGTGCTTCCTTCCTTACTATACTTTCTCTTCACTGACAAACCATAAATTTCCACTGCCTTACACTGTGCATATCAGAAATGGAAAAAAGAAAAGGCACATTGTCTGAAAATGAAAGGATTGAACCTATATAAAGATAAGGATTTGTGGGTGTTTTTATTCATTTTATTGTTGTTATTTTCATTAGACAGCTTTTGTATCTGAGCCTTTTGGCTGAGTCAGGCTCATATCTACATCCCCTCAGTGTTCAGAAGCTGAAATTACATACTATAGGCTGGAAACATACATAGAGAAGAAAATTAGGGAGATTACCCTCTCATTTCCTGTACCTATAGTTAATAAACTCTTCTGAATTTCTCTGATTAAAAGTTTATCGATACTCAGCAACATCAAAACTATTTTCAGACAGTTATATGTAGTATCTGCATTTATTGTGGTAAGATTTGGTAATATTCTAAGAACACTGTCAATGTTTTATAGGCAGGTTTGTCCCAGTTCTGTGACGATTGGTGCGGGAGACACATGGACTCACCCCAGGAGAGGGGAAGGGGGAAAGGGAAAAGGGAGATGGGCCTAAAAACAAAACAGCGGCAACGATCTGAGGAGAAAAGCTAACTTACTAAATAAGATATCAGAATGCAAAATAACACAGTATAATACAGTATAATTGAAATTGAAGCTAATAAATAAAATGAGCAAGAGAGAGTGTCTGATAAACTGAAGGCCTTACACTAAATGCTGAAGGTGAGATGGCAGCGAGCACCCACTGCTGAATTGATCCCAAAGGAAAGAGAGCGTCCCATGACACACAAACAGTTGTAATCTTACCCTCTAAGCAGAAATATGTAAAAATACAAAGCAATGCAAAGTCCTCTAGGGACTGTAGTTCTTCTTCTCTTCTGAGACATATATACCCATAACTATCAATGATCCACGGATCTGGGGCATTAATTCTTTAACTCTTAATGCACTAATGATGTTATGATGTGGAATTCCAATACCAAAAATCATGAAATCATGACAGCCATGAAATATTTAATTTCTATGTAAATGTTTCTTTTAGTTGATTACTCTTTGGCATGTTTGGAATTTTTGTTTGCTAGTTTTTTGTTTGTTTGTTTGTTTGTTTTTTACCAAATAAATCCTTGGAGCTAGAAAGGCTGAAAGGCTTCCCTTCTAAAAAGTATGTTGTTTCTGAGTGGTAACTAAGATGAATTGACTCTTCAGAGGATCAGATTCTCGTGATAACAGAGCAACTAATTTTACCTCTAACAGTTTTTTAGCTCATGACTACACAAAGAATTTAGAGAATTTTTCAGTTCCTGTACTGTAAAAAAAAAGACCCTTTTAATAAAGATGCCCATCTTTGGTTACATTAGCATACATATTTTGTTGTTTTAGATAATGTGAATTCCTTGTTTTATAGATAGAAAGAGCAGAACAGAAGGATCATAGAAGAGCTTGGGTTGGAAGGGACCATAAAGATCATCTAGTTTCAGCCTCTCTGCCATGTGCAGAACCAGGTTTCTCAAAGTCCCATCCAGCCTTGAATACTTCCAGGGATGGGAACATCCTCAGCTTTACTGGGCAATCTGTTCCAATACTTCATCAGTACTTCAATACTATGCTCAGAATAAAGAATTTCCTCCCAGTATCTATACTAAATCTTCCTTCTTTTACTTTAAAACTGCACCCCCTTGTTCTATCTGGTCGTACAAAAAGTCATTCTCCCTTAAATGTAGACTGAATAAGCAATCTACATATCCAGGTTTCGTTTATTCTTCTTTCGTTTATGTTTAACAGAATGCACCATGACACTGGACTCAGAGGGGCCAATATGTTACCAAGTTCTCACTAAATAAGGCAGAAAAAGAAACAATAATACCTGAAAATAAATTAAGGTTCTATTTAGCACAAGTAGTTAAATAAACAAACAAAGTAACATAAACGAAAAAAAAAGTTAATAAAGATTAGTGAAACATCATAAAGATCTGTACAAATGCTTCTCTTCTGATAGGTATGCAGAATTTAAGCTCTAGTGGCCAAAGGCAATAAAATAACTCATATAGTTTTAGCTTACAATGAACACAAGCTAGGTTTAAACAATTTCATTTACTCTGCCAAAGAAAAACAATTTTTGATGAAAAATGGAAGATTGTATACCATGTATGCATTCATAAACTTTTGGTGATCTTTTACATGATAATTTGATAAACAAGTCTGAAAAACATGGTATAGATGAGACTATATTAAACTGAATGGAAAACTTATTTGGAATAGACTAGTTTGATACACAGGAAAAGAATGGCTTGAGATGAAGTCCTTTATCTTATGATAATTACAGAGATTTGTCTTGGACCAATGCCATTATTGTAATTTAACCCATTGCAACAAACAGATTTTCAGTGTCAGTACAGAAATTGTTGCAAGTAGATCTGGTAAACAAACTTGACAGATTAAAAGTGCTGTCTGAGGCCCAAAATATTAAATAAAATGAGGAATGAGAATGATAAAATTTCAAGAAAAAATATATAAAAAAGATAAAAAATAAAGCAGTCTTCTACTTTGTAATAGACAGCTTCACAAATGAATATGTTCTCAGCATCAACTATAGTTACAACTTCAAAATGTGTGGCAAAAGTCTCAATTTAAAAATTTGGCTTTACTGCCAAAAAGATATTTTAGTAATAGGCAGAGGTCAGGGAAGTTTCAATTCACTGTCAGGAGATATTTCTGTAACAGTAGGTTAGACAAATATTTATGAGAGATGATAGCTGATCTTTGAATGAGTCAGGGAATTAACCAAACAAGCTCTTGAGATCTTTTTCAGGTAAACTTTCTATGATTCCATATCTTTTCTGTCATCTTTCAACCACCTTTCAGGTGTTTCTTGTTTCTTTGGCAGAAAGTGTATTATGTGTTTCATGAATAAATCATGTATAATGTTTGGCAGAGGAAAATGAAGTGAGGAGGTCACAGCTCTTGTCAGATGGAAGATGATTCATCAACACAAAAAAATGAAATAGACTGTAAAAAAAAATTTCTGTTGAGAAAACTAGGTGAACTTTACTATCTATCCTGGAGATATCACTTGATTTAGAAAAATAAAAATTGAGTGAGGCCATAAGGAAAATTAAAAGAGTATTGAAATATCATATGACAACACATCATAATAGTATTTTAGGGCAAGTTTTGAAGAAAAACACTGTTTTCATAAAATAAATGAGTATTTTCTTCTCATACAACTCTATGCTGAAATATTTTATTATATTCTTCTTTCACCTACTAAATTAAATAATAAAATCTATCCCTTTTCTTGGCTATGTTGTCATTCCATATTCTTGCAGGTAGGAGCAGACACTCTATATCATATACTGTCTTGCCAATCAAAGAATATTTAGCTATTGTTTGAAATAAATTTTGTGTTGGATGTTAGCTAAGAATAATACTTTTTCATTATGTTAGAGTTTATCTAAAGCATTACCTAGAACACTAAAATCTGAAACGATATTTAAGCTGAAAGTACTAAAGACTTCACATAACATTTTCCTGAGTAATTGTCACCCACAATGTGCTTACATTCATATCATTCTTTTTGAAGTGAAGAAAATCTGGAAAATAAATCTGTAAGAGATTTTTTTTCTTTTTTAATGGAAAATTCATTACTGTAATTCTCTGTAGGGGAAAAAAAAAAGAGAATAGTTTTTTTTTTTGTTTTTTCTTTTGACTCTTCTTACATTCATAAAATATTTTTTTCACTCCCATAATTATGGAAAATCTTATCCCAGAAACAGTAAACTAAACCCCACCTTGACATTTGTACACTGATGGTAATCAAGGCTAATCAGAGTTGTCTCTGTAGCACATAGCAACATGGTAGTTTTTCTAAACATAAGTACACCCTTAGGCCTTTTTTCATTCTTTTGGAGTCACTGGGATTTCCCCTGACATGTTGAAGTTCAACTAGTTACACCTTATTCAGCTTTCTTTCCACAAAATGAAGTTTTCTAACTTAATAAAACCCATGTTTATTGATCTTGCCTATTTTTGCTTTGTTTTACCTATGATAATCAATGTTTAGTGTGATTACATCACTCATGAATTTTTGAACACTGCTTCTAGATAAGTTTTCTCACCATGTCTATGATCTACTTTGTTTGTCCCACAGTCCTTAACTAGTGGATAAGTAATAGAGGATCTATTAGATCTGCCAGATGTCTTATGAAAGTAACACGCTGCAGAAATTTTCTACAAACTAGCACTATCTGTTACAAGAATTTCAGTATAAATCTTACTCTGACATGCATTAAGCACGTTTTTACTTTTTTTTTTTTTTTTAAGAATAACTTCAATCCTGTGTTAGTCTTCCTTTTTTGGGCACAGTTAATATTGCAAAGTATGAGAAAAAATAGATAGCAAGTAACATTACAGAACTTCCTTGGCTATTCTGAACACTGTCAAACAAAATTTTATATCATGTAATTTATCATGTGTTGAATATTGATGCCGAGAAATAGAAAGGTTTGAGGTTTTTTTGAAAATGTATCTATTTAATTGTAAAAAAAAAAAAAAAAATCCATTCACAAAATGCTTTGAAGGAGTTACAACTTCTTTTTTTTTCTACTCATAACAAGTTCACACATTTATGTTGATTTACTACAGTGAAAAGGCATTGTTCAGCTTAAATTTGTAAGTATTTTTTCACTGACATAATTGCAATATCACCAAGTGAAGTATTCTATGTTGGTTTCAGAAAAGTCTAGAAAGGCTCACACTATGCTCTGTACCAAAAGCTCAGATGTCACTTTCCATGGAACTTTATGACAAGGTGGTGGAAAATTGTAGCCATATTTTGGCTTTTAAGTCAAGGGAAAAGATTATCATTGCCAAAAAACAATTCCCTCTGTGATTCTTTGCCTCTGTTATCTGCAGCATTCTGGCTGTTATCAGTTTTCACTGCTCATTGTTCTAATTGGCAAAGGAAGTACAGGTCACTCTGCAGTGGCACCTGAACACAGCTGCACAGGCTGTTCCTTGTAATGAAGAGCTTTTTACACAATAGTGAAAAATCAAAGTGCACATTTCCTGGCAATTTGAAATGTATCACTTTCAACAGAAGGCTAACTAATGCAAAGGGGAGAAAGAATCCTTCACATTCATATATCTTTGTGAAAGGAACTATTGCATAAGTTTTGTATGCCCTAACATGTGTTGAGGTCTGATTAATAAGGAAACTGACACAATGAGAGGAAAATGTTGAAGTGGATACAGAAAGTATTCTGATCGAATGAATACAAGCCCCATCAATAAAGGCTTTAAAGAGACTATCTTACTTCCTGCAACAAATGTGTCTGCCCATCTTTTGGAAGAGTGCTTAGGTTACAGTGAATTACATTGTTTGTGCATTCAGTAATATAGTTTTCTATATATCACATAGTAGAGACAATGGTGGACTGAAGACACGATAATAAGGATCTAAGGGATATTTTTTAAAGATTTCTTTGTAGGTAATTTGAATTTATTTCCAAGCAGTTGGGTTCTGTGCAATAGGGAGGCAGAAAGTTATTTCTGAAAATTTGAACTGATTAAATGTCTTTCTCTTAGCCATGCATGCAAGTGATTACTGAATAAATTATGTATTCAAATAATTATGGTGAATTATTTAGTCACTTTTTTTTTTTTTTTTAATATTCATTTATACTTTACAGACAAAGTGATGTACTTCACTCCTGAGGATTTCTACTGATTCTTCTTAACTGAGCAGTCAAATGTTTGAACTAATACACCAAAAAATCTTCTAAGAAGCTTTCAAAGACCAGGAATTTTAAGTGAAAGATTTGAGTTCAGAAAATAAACTGAGTTTCATGAAGCAATTTAGCAAATTTAGCATATTTAGATAAGTTGATGTAAGATTTTTTTTTGTGATTATGACAGTTTTCCTGTGACATTATCCAAACAAACTACACTTCCTTTTGACCAGCTCACAGAATAAAACAGATTTGTCTGAAACCCATCATATTTTCATGATTATCACTGTAAAACATACGTACCACCATATACTTATTTTCTGTTCTTTCCTAAGTCTTCATTAATATTTAAAGGTCGTCTCACAGTAACACTTCCTTGATATTTGTTTCAAATTAAGTCTCAGATTCTTACAGTGATGTACCATAGACTGAAAAAGCAATTTAACTTTATTGTCTTGCAGAGATGATTTCCACTAGGTTCAAACTGGAGATAAAATAGATTTAAGAAGTATCTTGAACAGACAGTATTAGATCATAGTGTTAATTGGAAGCGATGAAACTATTATACGTGATAGAAAACTAATCAAGATTTATTAACCTCAGTTAACAAACCAGTTTGAGAAGGCTCTGGAGAAGTAGGATAATCTGATTTTATCATCTCTTGGACAGGAAGACAATCATTCAGAACAAATATCCTGCTCACAGTACTCATTTGTGTTTCACATTACATTTGTTGCAGGTTTGTTGAAGTTCTGTAATATGTCAAACTCCACTCCTTCATCTGGACAATGTAATTCTCAAGTAAACAAACATCCAATGAACAGTTTTAATCTAGCTCTATCATTAGAGAACAAGCACATTCGGCTATTCATATTTATCAAACTTCTCATATCCTCTTGTCATTGTTAATGAAGTATAACATTGCAGTTGCTCACGCATACAGGATTAGTGAAAAAAAAACTTATAAAATCTATTCCAGAGAATATAAAAAGACTGCACTTCTCCATGCCATTTTTCAAAACGTACCCCTGGTATAACTGACTTCAGCCGATGAATTCCTGCTCCTTCCATCTGAACAGAACATTTGTTTCTTTATAATAATATAGCCTGCTGCTCTTGATCTTTAAATATTTCAAGGAGATTAAAAGAAAAAAAAAAAGCAACTGAACTCTGTTCTGCTCTCCAACTTCTATATTTCTATTTCTTAAGTGCTTTTTAACCTCAAATGCATTAGATAACTTCTAAAAGTATTTGACTTCAAGGAGTTCTTTTGCTTTTGCTTTTCCAGTATTCTTATAGTTACTAGCTAGCCTTCAAGTCCTCCTTTAAAATCACAAATATTTGAATAGTTGTAGAGCTCTTACAGTAGATGATGCGGGCAAAACAGCAGTGAATGGATTGAAGGGTACTAATTTGGTACTAGTCAGTGAAGTGTTGCACAGTGTTGCACAATACATTTCTACAATTTTATCCTCAAGATTTCAATATCTAAAATTATTTAATTCAGTATTTTCTGTATTTTCAAATCTATTGAGCATGCAATTACCTGCATTACTGGTCATAAATAAAAAGAAATTAACTATGATACTTCCACAATGCACAGACTGATTTTCAGACAGAGAAGACAATCTTTTCATTGAGATTTTCTATATTTCATATTTGTACAAGTATGATGAAATAAGTTTTACAGTTTTACATTGGTATGGGTTGGCTTTCTTAACTTAGTTTAACTCTAAGTTTTATTACTATTACTACTCTTATTTCAATCATTCTTGCAAAGACGTACTACTCTACTGAGCAGGAAGTGTCTTCTTACAGGGTTTGGGCTCAATATATGCAGTATCCTATAACTTTATCAACTTTTCCATGAGTGGTTTCCAACTCTTTAAAATTTTAAATTCTCTTCTGTCTTATCAGATTGACTTGCAAGCTGTGAATATGACTGCTAGGCTCTTGCATAGATGTTCTTGGCAGCTCCTAGCAAAATCACTTTATGTGAATGTTTATCTTCTTGGAAATGATTTGCACAAGCTTCAAATAACAGTATGATTTTTTTTTTTAACACAGGCTCCTGTGGAGATTTTTGCTTTTTTTTTTTTTTCCCGTTGTTTACAGTTTCCTCTATCCTGCAGACATTCTTTATGTACTCAATGTTCCCATACTTTTTCATATGCTATGAAAAAGATAGTTATAGCCAATGGACTGGAATTAGGAAGTAGGAAAAGGAGACGGATTCTTATAACAAAGCTAGTGATCTTTTAAATATATTTATAAAAGCCCCTGGACTGCAACTTAACGCTAAGGAGAAATAGGTGTTGCAGTGCAAGCACAAACACACACACACACATATATAAATAGAGAAATTAAATAAACAGTGTAAAGAAAGAAATGGCAGAAGTTACTGATCATCAGAAGTGAAAAGTGAGTAGCCTTAAGTCACATTAGAGTGGAGCTAGCTTCCTAATATCTGTTTAAAACTTCATTTTTAAGTAATCAGACCTTCATCTAAAATAGTTTGTTGAAATCTACTTCTCAGAGACTGTCAGTCAGCTCAAGGTAGATCAGTACCAGTGTTATAAACAGTAGCAGAGAAACACAAATGCCTACCTAGTATATTGCTTTCTTCCAATGTGGTACATAGGGATTTTTAAATTATGGGATTTTTTTTGTTTGGTTGTTTGTTTGGTAGGTTTTTGACACTGCATTAAAAAGATCTTCAGTAGCTAAAAACTGTAAAAGCAAGACTCAGGGTATGGCAAGTCCTGGAAAAATTGACCAAAAATTACATGCAATGAGATAAATTGAAGGAGAAGTGAAATTAGCAAATTAGCTTAGGAAGACAAAGACTGAAAGGGCTGCCAAAAACACCAACAAGCGAAAACAAGACTTGAAGAATTAGCCAGGGATGAAAGATAAGGGGACGGTCGTAAGTTTTTGATTATTGTTTTTAATAAGGAATTTCTTCAATGTTATGAAAAATAATGTACTTTGTGTAAGTTTAAATTGATGAATATTTTTTTCTCCTATGATGAACTGTTGAAAAATACAGCAACAAAAAGTAGAATTGATAAATTTAAGTGGTGGCTTTTTATAACATGCTATTTATCTCATCCTTGGGGTTTGTCTTCAATTTGAAGTTATACAAATTAGATTATAAACTTTTGAATTCTGAGAGGACACTGTCTGTCCAAGATGATCAAGGTAAATGAGCACCTCTCCTATCAGAGAGAGAGACAGAACTGTTCAGTCTGCAGAAGAGGAGGCTTGAGGGAGCTCTTATCAGTGTCCATATATACCCTGAGAGAGGGAGAGAGGACATAGCTAGGCTCATTTCATTGGTAACCAGTGACAGGACAAGAGGCTACAGGCACAAACTGGAATACAGGAAGTTCCCTCTGAACATCAGGAAGCACTTTTTTACTCTGTCAGTGACAGGGCACTGGCATAGGTTCTCCTCCTTGGTGAACTTCCAAAGACATCTGGACATGGGCCTTGGCACACCTCTCTGGGTGTCCTTGCTGAAGAAGGGATTGGACCAGAAGGCATCTAGTAGATCCTTCCCACCTCAGCCATTCTGCAATTCTGTGATTCTGTTACTTCTGTTATTCTGAGTCTTTCTTAATATATCTCATAGCCTCATCTGTCATTTAAAATCTATGAGTTTGGGTAGTCTACTTTTGTTCAGTATTAAAAATAAAATTTAGTAGCAACTAAATATAGACAAGCATATAAATCAAACATAAAGAGAGACACTAATTAATAACATCATTTTATTTTAAATGAAGTTGTGAGCAATTGCTTACACAAATTTAATTACCATGCATTTCAATAATATGAATTTACAGCTTCAAAATTTTTGCTTCTCTTTCTAGTATTTAAATTGTGGAGATCTCTTTCAATATGCTATATGCACATATACTTTATAGAGAGCTTTTGAATAATAGTATTTGGATATAGAGATAAATGTTTAGTAATCTTATTTAAATGTGATTTGAAGAAATTACTTGAAGTTAAAGAAAACGTGACTACAAAACAACTGACTATTGTGGTAAATAAAATGGCTCACTGATATCTGATTATGAATACAAATAACTGTTTCATTTGCCTTGTTATTAAAAAAAAAAAAAAAGAAAGAAATTCTGCACTATAAGACCTTTCAGTTGCTGAAGGGTTTGTTTATAGCCATAATAATTACTATAACCACACAGCTATAAAATCTATAACTGGCCTTTTATAAACCAAGAATTACTTGGTTATGTTTTATAACTCTGAAAAATATTTGGATTAAACTTGAGATTTTAAGAAAAAAATGTTTAAACATCTTTTACAAATAGAATTTGCAATGGAAAGCCTAAATAAAAAAATAGCTGAATAATAGGAACAGCAACACATTCATATTATTACAAGTTCAAGTATTTGATTATTGATATTTTTTTAATCTGGAATAAATATATGGAGAATAAATAGGAAAATAAAATCTCATCACTTTACTACTTTTTTTTTTTTCCACACAGCATATGCTCCATACAGCCAGTGATATTTGTTAATTATCTCATGGCAGTATGTATATGCATTGAAAACTTGAAGACATGCACTTTCTCTGGCACATGTTTAATACAACAGGACAGCTGCAGGTTTCTTGCAATGCTTTTCAAGACAAAGTATTACAAGGAAAAGTAGCTTCCTAGCTACTACACAGAATACAGCATAGACCATTTGCGGTCTTTCTCCTCCTTCTTCTGGTTTTAGGTATACACATTAGTCACTTTCTAGTAAACTTTTATTGTTGGTGTTGTTTTATTTTTACATTTTTAAAAATATATTATTTCCTTGACGGAATATCTCAGTATATCTCTTCACAGTTCCCAGAAATAAATTTCAGTGGAAATTGGAAATCCTTCCAATTTTTCCTTCTAAATCAAAATTATGAAAGATTATTTTCATCAGACTCATAAAATGATATAATTCTGGAGTATAATAGCCTACATTTTCCTGTTTCTGCACAGTCATAAAACTCCAGGTACTTTAGTTCCCATGTGCACTGTGTGCCAAGTGCTTCATTTGATAGTGCAGTTCTTCTTTCTGGGAACAGCTATAACTGCATTCATCTCTTGTACTTATTATGGGATGAAGGTGAACTTCCTTTTCCTGGTGTTTTCTTGTAAAGCTGTAGCATTAGTATAGGCCAATTGTAATTGCTCACACATGAAACTGATTTCTGATTAGGCCAGGCTTCAGACTAATCTGTTTGTCCTAACCTATGTTTGCGAGATTCATGAAGCTTTCAGTTATCTCTTTGGCTTCTCTAAGCCTGTAAAATGACAGAACTGTGTGTTTTATATCTCAGATTTATCCAAACATGCATACTTCACAGTTTGTTGATATCACATATTTAAATACTGGTACCTTTTTTTTTTTCATTCTATCTTTCATTAGAAGGACGATAGATTATTTCTTTAAAAATTTCCATTACCAAAAGCTGTCTGATTGACTTGAAAGTATTACCCAATAACATGTATTAAGTTGACTTCACAACACTGTGATAATTATTAAATTATCATTCTAGTACTGATGGGCTGAAGAAAGTTCATCTTGTTGCTGGCAAGAATACATTAGGAATTTTATGAACTTTATGCTGATCATATAAGGAGCCTAAACTGTTGATTAATTATTTTCATTGATGGAGTACAGAGATTTTATACAACACATCCTAAGTATTCAGTTTTTGAAAAGTATTCAATCATATTTGAAAGTCCACTCCATTTCTTTAGGAGAAGATTATAATTCTCAGAATATGAACATCCTTTTCTCTACACATTTTTTTATGTAAATTCATCTGTTTTCCTGTGTTCAAAATGAGTTTTCTTATGTAAAGTCAATTCAGTTGATCAACAATTGGAGCATCTATTTTTTCACAACAGAGTACTAGCAAAAAACATGGAAACAGATAGCCTGTATTGGATGTCACAACTTAGTATGACAGATTTGCATATGAAAGAACATAATGTAACTGCCATGTCCATTATGAGTTCAATTGGTCACATCCCACCTGTCTGCTTCCAGTAAGCTATATTACAGAAAGGAAACACCTGTTAGGAAATGCCTCTCCCTTTTTTAGACCTTTGAGATCCCTAGTAATAGACATATGGGAAAGGTTGTATATCTCTTAGGTTTATCTAATCTATGCAGGAGTGACTTTTATGTAGATGATAGATGCATTCACTCATTTAAAAATAGATGGAAAACAGTCTGAAGATGTCCATGTACATGACAACCACCTTAAATTTAAAGCTTTGGAAGTCACAACTATTATATTTAAAAATCAGTGAGCTTATAGAATGTATAGTTTTCATTTTACAGTCTTTTCTAAACTGTTGCACTTTCCATTCTTTTCTGCTTCCAGAAAACACTGGAGCTGTACAAGCATGGTTAACACTTATTTCACGCTCTTATAATGAAATGGTGTAAGGTTGTAATGTAAGTGAAACTTTGCAGAAACATTAGGCGAGTGAAAATAATCTCAGCAGATAATAGAATTCATACATGAAAGCCAATAAACTTCTATATTAAACAGAATAACTCACTTGAATGCTGAAAACCGCCTGCAATTATACTTCTCTATCATCTCAGCTACACTCTGCTTTCTCTTGTGAGAGAGAATTATATATATATATAATAAAATTAAAAAAATATATACTTTTTATAAAATAATAAATAAAATATATATTTTGGAATTACGAAACTTTTTGTGAAGATTTGTCAATTTCTGATAAATTCAACTTTTAGACAATCTTAAGAAAAGCCATGCCCTGCAAATCAGTTTCTATGAACTCTGATCATCTATTTTCTCATCTTATTGTCTAACTGTTAAGGAAGAGCTCAAACATAATAAAGTGCAATAGCCCAGTGATGGATTCTCTGTACCCATTTCTCACTGTCATGAACTGAAAACATAATACCCTTAGACACAGTGCAAAACTGTGCATAAGTTTCTAGCTCTTTGACATGTTTCAGATGTTCATAGAACCATAGAATCATAGGGGTTGGAAGGGACCTCAAGAGATCATCGAGTCCAACCCCCCTGCCAAAGCAGTTCCCTACACCAGGTCACACAGGTAGGCGTCCAGGCGGGTCTTGAATATCTCCAGAGAAGGAAACTCCACAACCCCCCTGTGCAGCTGTGCCAGTGCTCCGTCACCCTCACCGTAAAGAAGTTCTTGCACACATTCGTGCGGAAACTCCTGTGCTGCAGTTTCTGTCCATTCCCCCTTGTCCTGTCTCCACACACTGCTGAAAAGAGTCTGGCCTCACCACTTTGTCCCCCACACTTCAGATATTTATAAACGTGGATCAGGTCCCCTCTCAGTCTTCTTTTCTCAAGGCTAAAGAGACCCAGCTCACTTAGCCTTTCTTCATAGGGGAGATCCTCCAGGCCCCTCACCATCTTTGTGGCCCTGCGCTGGACTCCTTCCAAGAGATCCCTGTCTTTTTTATACTGGGAAGCCCAGAACTGGACACAGTACTCCAGATGAGACCTCACCAGGGTGGAGTAGAGGGGGAGAATCACCTCCCTTGACCTGCTGGCCACGCTTTTTTTAATGCATCCCAGAATGCCATTAGCCCTCTTGGCCACGAGAGCACACTGCTGGCTCATGGTCAACCTGTTTTCCACCAGGACACCCAGGTCCTTCTCTACAGAGCTCCTCTCCAGCAGCTCATCCCCCAGCCTGTGCTGGTGCATGCAATTATTCCTCACTAGGTGCAAGACTCTACACTTGCTTTTGTTAAATTTCATCCAGTTTCTGACTGCCCAGCTCTCCAGCCTGTCCAGGTCTTGCTGAATGGCAGAACAGACTTCAGGCTGTGTCAGCCAATCCTCCCAACTTCGTATCATCAGCAAACTTGCTGATGGTGTCCACTATCCCCTCGTCAAAGTCATTGATGAAGATGTTGAAAAAACAAACATTTGAGATAGTAACAGCAAAACATTTGAGATAGAATGATTTCAAGCCCAAGAAATCTGATGCTGGACTATACCATCATGTATGTATCCAAAATGAGGTGGGTACACTTTAGGAGAGAAACATACCCAAAGTCTGGTGATTATTACTTGATAAATACCTCAGAAAAAGCAAGAACTGAATAAGTGGTGAGGAGTAATTATAATATACTTCCAAGAGAATATACCTAGTTTACTCAAAAATGTAATTTATTGTCCCCATCATTTTTTTTTCTTTTTTAGTGCTTTTGAGCATAAAGAGGAATACTTTACTCAAATGATCTCTTCCAACTAGCAAGTGTCTGAGGCTGTACTTGAAAAATATTTATGGTACCCACAAAGATGTTAAAAGCTAAAAGTGACTCACACAGCTGCTTGATACAAGGCACACTTCTGAGAAGGATGCTGTGCTGTGAAGTAACTCTAATTGACATTATGCTTGTTGTCACAGAGAACTTCACATAAAGGAAATATCTAAGCTAAATTCTCATTAGAGTATGAATAAGGATGAGAACACAGCTGCAATTCAAAATCATGTTACTTCTCAAGTATATTAGAATTACATTTTCTTTCCTTCATTGACACCAGAAAATTGCAAAATGAAGCAGTTATCAAAGCATCAAGTATTTCAACTTTTGTGTCATTCATATGAAAATCCACTGATTTCTCTTTTCTCAGTCATGGAGCATGCTATATGTGTAGTACTTAATAATGAACTAATTAAATGTGTTTATTTAAAAATGTTTACTTCATTGTATATGAAATTTCACTTTTCCAGGAACCATAGACACTGTGATTTGTCCTTATCAGGAAGACATGCAACTGCTCTGGGAGAAGACAAAAATAATTAGATGCAATAAGAAATCAGAGGGCTTCATCTGAGCCACCACATATCACTGGTTTGCTACTGAATGGGGACAGAAAATGGTGGCCATCAGCATGATTTTTTCTTATTATAATCTGGTATTTGTAAAATTATATAAAATCTTCTATAGGTGTCAGAAAAAGCTGTAAGCACCAGAAGCACAGCAAGCACTGAAGTGTGCCAGGTCTGCAAGCTATAATGATTTGAAGCTTTTTATTACAGACAACAACTTAGTCAGATTAAAATGCAACTCATGAGTTTTGTTTGGGAAATGCAACCTGAAGTTATGACATTTCATTTCTTAACATTTGAATGCTGTTCTCTAAGACGTGAAGTGATTGCATACAATGCTTGCAGGTCTGTGCATGCTGGTCCACATCTTCAGTGGCATTAACATCCCTGAGTTCTGTATGGAAACAGAAGACCATTATAGGAATAAGCAAGAAAAAATAAAGAGTAACTTTTCTGCCGAAACAAACAAAAAGTCTAATGTGGAAGAATATTGTCATTCACCATATAGTGCCATGTTTACTTACCTTTAGGAACAAACCCATTAACTAGTGAATGTATTATTTGCTGGTTGTTAAATAGATTTTAAAAAAGGTTTTACTAATTTCTGATGTTAATTATCAAAGCACTTGCTAAGGAGAGAATGAATACGTTGTCTGTAACTACTTGTTTGATTCTACCTTTCTCGTACCTAACACTGCCTTCCAGATCAGCGTCATAGGTTTCATAAAATTATAGAGAACAGAAGCTTAAAATGAAGAGCAAAAACACCTGCTGAAAACTGTTCAATTGAGAAGCCTTTTATCAGAAAAAAAAAAAAAAATCAAGGGTCATCAAAATCACAAAGTATGTGGTAAACACTTAAAAGATTCTCTGGTTCCAAAAGATTATCTCTTTTCTAGTTTACAGTTAAAGCTTTCAATGATAAGATATTTTGAATAATAATAATAAAAAAAAAGCATTAAATTTTTCCTAGGAAAATCCAGGAACAGAGATGTCATTTGTTGATCTTTTAGGGGAAAAAAGTTTATAACAGTAAGGTTTTGAGGTTATAAACCAAGCAACAAGGATTAAAACAGCAATGTTGCCTTTCTGAAATAAAACAGATGGACAAGAGCAGTGGAAGCGCATACTGAAATAACCTTTTATATGTAACATTCAGATAACATTTTTCCTTAATCCTTTTAGACATTTATCCCTAAATTAAGTTTGTATTTTATAATGCTGCATAATTTACTATACAGCACTTTCTTACGTACAAATGCTTTCAGGCAGTATGCGTGCAAAAGTGTAATAAATACCTGAAACTGAATTAGAACAAATGAATCAGAACACTTTGAAAAGGAAAGGCAATTTTCTGAAAGGATTTTAGAGGGTTATGGTGATACAAAAAGGTATTAAATTACCCGTAAGAAAATAAAATGTAAGTCAAATGCACCATCAACGAAATAAAAATGACCTGATTGTCTAGTTAACAATGAGAGGAGAGAAAGAAGCTAAAATATCCAAATAAATATCTAAAGGGAGATGGGAGGCAAATGGATGAAGCCAAGGCTTTTTTTGGTGGGGCATAGCAATAGAGCAAGGAATAATGGCCTAAAATTTGTACATAGGAAGGTCCATAGTAACATGTGGAATAACTTCATTATGGTAAGGTTGAAGGAGCAATGGAAGAGGTTGCTCAGATAGGTTGTGAAGTCTCCTCTTGTGAAGATATTCAAGACTCATCTGGATATTTATCTGTGAGGCCTATTGTCATGTTTTAGCAGGGAGTTTGGACTCAATTGTCCCTTCCAAACCCTGTGATTCTGTGATTCTACGATTCTGTGAAGCTATAATCTCAGTTTCAAAACACCTCCAGCTGCTAGCTCCACTTCTATAACTTTTAATCACTCCAATGGATTTCTGTTTTTCTAAAGGTATCCTTAGCTTGAATCCTCATTCTCTATTAAACAACATCAACAACAATACAAAAAGCCAACAGCAAAAAGAAAGAACCAAACAAAAAACCCACAAACTAAATCAACCAAAGCAAACCCAAAGCAGCTTAATTCCTTCATCTTTAGACTGTTCAAATTTCAGGGACACTATTCACTTCTGTTAAGACCAATAATTCTCAAGTAGGATGAAATATTATTTAAAAACAAACCTAGAAAGTATGTGATTTTAGTTAAGATTTTTATAAGCACTGGAGCTTGCCTTAGGTCTAGTAGAAACGTGTCTAATCCCTGACTCCAATACTTGTTTCAGCAGACAGATTTTTGACAGAATAATTTATTAAGGGAACCTTGTATCTAATGCAGCCTTATGTTCAGTCTCCAAGAATATTAATGATGTCCCTCAAGTAGATCAGGAGAACATTAGATTACCTACTTTGTTCTCCCTTCTACACTGTTCCAAATCAGAAGACTCTTGTTCCACTTTCTTAAAGCTCATATTCAATTTTTCTCACTTTTGTTTTTACAAGTAAACTTACTTTTATGATCTGTTTACCATTGTTTTTGCCCAAGACAAAGTAACTGATAATTTTGTTTGCTGTATAAGTTATATATTTATATATTTATACACATAATATATATTATATACACATACAGACACATTAAAACCAAGTGAATATAAACAGTCTAAAAAGTAATTTTTGTAAGTATTTGATAACTGAAAGTAAACTCAGCATAATCCATTTTCACCTGCAATTCATTGAAAGTATTGAAATGAAATAATGTAGAAAAACAATAGAGTCAGAACTTTGAACTTGAGGAAAGTGGTTTTCCATAAGAACATTAGTTCAGACTAATATAAGTCTTTAGTTCAGTAAAAGACACTCTAATCAAACTTAATGTTTTTCAGAGCTACTATAAGAAGAAAGGTGATTATATGGTTCATTGAGATACATAATCAAATCATTTCAATAGGATTTTAAAGCTAGTTAATCATAGACACATTAAAAGCTGATTGCTTTCAGGATTAAAAAATATATAAATAATTTAATATCTGAAGTGCATAAAATCCAGACCCTAAGAGGTTCTAGCGTATGCAGATCATGCTACCACTGCAATTATTTCAAAAGAAAAAGCCTGTTAGTATTTCAAACTTCCAGCACTCAAATTGCTCTCTGTTTTTTTGTGTCTTTATCTGAGATCTGAATTTGTGTATAATAAACAGTTGTGATATTTTAATCAACAATTCTCTATTCCAAAGATAGTTTATTTCTTGGTGATCTTTCTGAAAAGGCTGCTCTGAAAGTAATGTCCCTGTTTAATTATGTTGCTCCCTGGCATCAGAGGTGGCTGTTCATGGCACAGCATTAGAGGTTGAATCTACCTAGCAGTATGCCATTTCATTTTGTTGCTGTTTGACAGATGGCATCAAAGGCAGTCTGACAAAATGGTGTCTGGCATGGAAGTATGCATGAAGCAAAGGTGTGTAACTGATTTCCTCCATGCAGGTAAGTCACACCCATTGACATTCACTGATGCTTGTTGAATATTTAGTTAGACCAAACAGTGAATGTCAGCTTGATGAGTCGGTGGGTGGTCCATTTCAGCAGTGGTGACAGTGATGTGAAAGAAATGCCTCATTCTGGATGGCCATGCAGATTTTTACAACCCTAAGATGCAGGCTCTTGTTCATTGATGATAAAAAATTATGGTTATCATGACAAAAAGTAGTATTTTGTAGTTAAGGTTTGCACTATCTAATCATGTTTTTGTGCTTGTAGTTTTCATGGAAATAAAGAGAAGGCATTATTTTTGGAGCTTCCTAGATATGTAAGGAATCCTGCCACCATCACAACAATTGAGGGCAAAAAGAGTCGATAAATTACCTTCAAAACTAAATTTTCAAACCTATTATGATATCTACTAACAAATGTTCAGAATACTTAACTCTCCTTTTCCTGTTTCACTTACATCAACATAGGTAAAGAAAGGATAGCTTTATTAACTCCTAAAGAGCTTGGGACTCAGAGAAATATGTGATTACCTTTATGGTCGGACTTGCTGATCAAGTCTGATTGCAACTTAATCACTGGAAATTTTTCCCATCTAATTTAATGGCTTCAATATCAGGCACAAGTCACTGATAAGAAATTGTTTCTTTATCTTTCAGAAGAGTCATCACTTTTGTAATTGACAGAGTTGGGGGTTCTTTGAACATGTTGCTTAACATTGTCCTCTAAATTTTTCATCAAGCATTAGCTGTCCCAGCTGAAAAAACAACCGGGATAAGTGTGTGTGCATCTATAATTACAAATACATGAAACGTAACTTCTAAAAGATCAGAATAAATAAAATATGTCAGTTTATTCCTCACAGCTCTCATGGTACTCTGAGCTTCTAATTTAAATAATACTTTACAATCAGAATTTGTAAAGCCAGTGATAAAAGTCGTGGTTTTTTTTTGTTGTTGTTTTTTTTTTTATATATATTTTGAACTCCTTCACTCTGAATTGTCAATGACTATATTTGCATGAGCATTACTGATGTTAGATTTTTTTGAGGTGTAATATTTTTGCTTAGGACCTGATCCTCCTATGAAGTTTCTTAATGTTTTAAATTTTTATAAATATTACAATTAAAGAACAACAATTCTTTTGTTGCAAAACTTTGGTAGAACTCCATAAAACAATTCAAGTTAGAAGCATCATCACATGGTTTTTTCACGTGGTTCTTTGATATTTTAAAAATATCATGAATTCAGATTTTCATCTGATTGTGAAAACTGTCATCAAGGTCATTGATGAAGATGTTGGACAGGACCAGACCCAGCACCGATCCCTGAGGAACACAGCTAAGTACAGGTCTCCAACTGGACTCTACACCACTGATCACAACCCTCTGAACTCTACCAGACAACCAGTTCTCAACCCACCTCACCATCCACTCATCTATTCCACATCTCCTCGACTTTGTTACAAGGATGCTGTGGGAGACAGTGTCAAATGTCTTGCTGAAATCAAGGTAGACTACACCCACTGCTCTACCCCATCCACACAGCCAGTAATGATATCATAGAAGACCACCAGGCTGGTCAAGCACAACATCCCCCTGGTGAACCCATGATGACTCCTCCTGAAAACTCTCTTCTCTTCCAAATGCCTGAAGACAGCATCCAGAACAAACTGTTCCAACACCTTTCCAGAGATGGAGGTGAGGCTGACCGGGCTGTAGTTACCCAGATTAGATAGAAGCCATGTGAATCAAAGCTATCTATAAAAACCCCAGCAGTTACCTAATTCAAACCTCAAAATGAAGTAACCTTTCTATACCCAAAGCTTTTCTTTTTCTGTTTTCTTATTTCCACCTTAGGTTTTTGACAAGTCTTTTCTCCTCCTTTGTCTGCTGTTCAAAGGGGAGATTAAAAACTGAAAAAATATTGCCTAGTTTTAAAACCATAATCAAAAAACAGCCCCATAAAGCCTCTGATGACAAACAGTATTTCATCATCTTTCACCACATCACAGAATGACCAGGGAAACCTGCAGTTTCATGCATGCTAAAGCACTTACTGAAATTAAAACATTCTCAAAGAGATATGCCTTAGAGAATGAAATGTGGGAAAGTATCTAAGAGATGTTACCATCTATAATTACAATAGATACAGTTAAGTAAGTGTCTTCAAAAAGTTTTCAGTTGTCTGAGGCAGTCCAGAAAAAAATTACAGTGTAATAAATTTAGAAAAATTTATTCTACTTCTTGAAAGAGGAACTGTTGATTGACCAATGCTTACTGCAAACCTTTATATGTGAGCTAGAATTGTTCACAGCAGTAAAGTCACTTGCCACTTAGATGCATTCAGTGACACATTAACTTCTCCTGAGGAATGAGATGCCTGCAACTACACTACACATATTTCATTAGTAAAATGACTAAAAATTAAAAATATAAAGCAACTTGCTTAAAATATATATTTATTTATTTACTCAATAGCAAAAGAGTCATATTAAAAGGCACATCTTAAATTTTTTCTATGGCCTTCTTAAATCTGTGATAGATTTCATGTGATGATAACATATACTTGCAGAGATATGCACATGTGATACGCTGCTCTGAATTACTTAGAAAAAAAACCACCATTTACCTTATGATCTAAGGTCCTTATCTAACCTTTGCTAAAATTGACTGGAACTTACTACATAAAACAAGATCATACCCAAGTTGAACAGTAATGCGCTAATGATGTTTGTCTCTATTATTTTAAAAGTCTAAGAATTTAAAAAATTACAATATATTAGAGTCCAAATCAAAACTATCAAATCAAAGACAGTTATCATTAATGTGCTTTGTTTTATTTGAAACAAGATCTTCGTTTTGGGACTACTGATTCAGTATTTTCTTGGCATTTTGTGAGGCAAAAGGTACAAGCCATTGTGTATAATAAATTCCATATTTAGGTTAACATATTATTCTGTGAAGTGTTAGAAGATCAGTCTCAAAAATCTCAAATTAATCAGGTCTGTATTAGGCAACAAGTTGGTAACCATAGAAACATTATGTATAATTAAACAATAACATGCTGTATATTTCAGAAATTGTTTTGGATAATAATATTTATTTCTTTCTTCTTTTTTTCTTTTTAAAATAATTTAATTATATTTTTATTCAGTAGTGCAATGTACCTCTTGCCTAAAAAAGATGCTGTAGTCGTGTTTTGCTCGCTGTTGTTTTGGTGATGGTTGCTTGTTTATTTAAGGAATTTATTTTATCTGTGTGAGATTAACAACTTAAATAATAATGGAATTTTTGCTCAAGTAAAACCAAATTGCTTTTGGTGGAAAATTTTCTTAAAAGAAAAATGTCTTAAAAGAAGAACTCTGCTTCTCATCATTCAACTCTCTTGATAATATCTGAATTAAGTATTTAGCTTCCTATATTAAGTATTTGAATATTGCACATGGGGAACTTTAAAATAGAATCATAGAATGTCTTGAGTTGGTAGGGACCTTAAAGATCATCTAGTTCCACCCCTGCACCCTGCCTCACCATGGGCATGGGCACCTTCCACTAGATCAGATTGATCATCTAACCTACCCTTGAATGCCTCCAGGGATGGGATACCCATAACTCCTCTGGGCAGCCTGTTCTACTGCCTCACCACAGCCATGGTAATAAACATCCTCCTATCCTCTTTTTGTTTCAAATCATTACCCCTTGTCTGTACACGGAAACACTTCTCATCTTTCTTGTAGGTCCACATGAAATACTGAAAAGCTATAAGGTCTTCCTGGTGCTTTCTCTTTTCTAGATTGACCAGCAAGATAAGGTTACGTGAAACACTTATTCAAGCTAAAACCTTCTGATTAGTTAAGACGGTTTGAACTACTCAGAGAAACATTCTTCAGAGCAGACCTTATCAAGGCTGAATCTTTTATTTAACACCAGTTTTTCTCTGCTGATGAATGAATTGAACATTTTTAGCTCATACACAAGTAATTAAGAAAATTAATGTTGTGTTTATGATCTGATAACTCAGAAGTAACATAAGAAACTAGCATGAGTAATGAAAAGGCATGTGGTAATAATCTCATGATAATATTTATTATCTATGCCAGGATCCCAACAACTGAAAATTTCAAAAGCCACTTTGCTGACAGATTTGCCCTAGCCTATTCTTTTACTGTCCTGGTGTAAGCTGCATGTTAATGGGAGTGAGTGGCAATGGAGTTTCGTTAACTCAGATAGTTCCATGAGCAGATCTATGAAAAGATTTTGGCACTGAAACAGATAATGCCAGAACACTTCATTATTTATCAGTAAAGATCTCACCATAGGAAAATTTATAGCCCTGAGTTAGCACAGTACTGTTACCAGTAGAAATATCCCTGTACAGTCACTCATAATAATTATTTCCTTGGAAATGGGTTCACTATCTCCAAACACGCATATCAGACTAAGAAAGCAACCAAGTCTGAACTGGAGACTCTGTCGTGGTCATATCTCAACAGATAAATGAATATATTTTTTTGGGGTTTTAAGCAGTCACAACAGACTGGTGAAAATATATCAGTTTTACTAAGCAAACAATTGAGGCAAAAATCCTGGCTCTACAGTGGACTACTGAGTCACATAAAAAATTTAATAGCATTATCCAACTTTATATTAGTGTTTACTATTGTAAAACTCAGGGCCTTTTGGACTATCATCTTCATTTTACTAAAGAAATCATTCAAGTGTAGGAAAGAAAATGGAAGACTTATTGATTAAATGTGTCTTCTCTGAAAATAAATTCACAGATATGCTTACTGTGTAGGTCTATTTATGTAATTAAGACAAAAATAAAAAAGAAGAAATGAGGAAAAAAAAATTCCGAATGTAAAATATGAAAAGTACCACTCACTTTACAGTAAGGAAGGACATAGCAAATATTTAACTTTTCCAGAAGACTTTTTTAGCAATTTTTAATTTAAAACTTTTTCAAAAAGCTTTTCAAAGAAAATTTTGAATATTTCTACAGAGTTGCAGTTTCTGCAATTATGATAATCATTTTAATAAGCATAATTAAAAATGGATCCATAAGTGTGAAAACAAAAATTCAGAACTGGAAGTCAAAAAAGGAAACCTTCATTAGGAGATTTAATTATGAAAGCAGGTCTATTAAAATAACAATATCATAAGAAACTATAATGTTTCTTATTTTTTTAACAACAAAAGTTATTTAATCATCCCTACTGAGAAAAACAAGTGAAATTTGTTATATCACAATTTGTTATATTGTACAATGAGTAAAGTTTAATCAGTTTTACTGCATAATAAGGCAAATAAAACAAGATATTTACAAGAAAGTAAGTTTTCTAAACTTCAAAAAGTCTATCTAATAGAGAAACCTAAAGGGCTTAATTTTATAAAATTAATCATTCATTGATAATACTATTTTCTGCATTTTTTTGATCCTCTTCTCACTCGCCCATGAAAACTAGTTTTCCTTTTTTATTCTACCAGAATTCTAATAGATCCTGGTTTCTACTGTGAAGACCATGTGAATGCAAGCCTTGAAGTATCTCTCTTTCTCCTGTCTAAGTCCTTTGCTGGTTCTGTGTTGGTATATGAGTATATGTATTTCAACATAATTGTGTGTTTTTTTGAAACATGGACTCAAGAGCTTTCTGTAGAATAATTATGTCTTAAGGAGAGTAATTAAGAGACAATCAGGATTTCTAAACATTTACAGTTTAATACACGGTCTTCTGAAAAATGTCCCTTCCATATGAATTTTTTTTCAGGCTTCTGATTTAGAGCATACTAATGGCTTCAATGAACAGTGAATTCATAGAATCACAGAATCATAGAATGGCTTGGATTGGAAGGGATCTTACAGATCACTTCCTGCAGGATTGCTACCCATTAGATCAAGTTTCCCAGGGCCCCATCCAACTTGGCTTTGAATGACAGAAACAGCGTCTACAACATCTGAGGCAACTTATTCCAGTGCTTCACTGTTCTGCATAAAAATTTTCTTCCTAATATCTAATCTTGATCTCTCCTTTTTATTTTAAAATCTTTCCCCTTTGTCTTATCACTATCAGACTGTGTTAAAAGTCAGCCTCAGTTAGTCTCCTTCCAGTTTATAAGCTTCATTTAAGTACTGGAAGACTTCCATGGAGCTATGTCACTCCTGAACAAGGCCAAGTTCTTCAGTCTTTCTTCATAAGAGATATGCTCCAGCCCTCTGATCATTTTTGTGGCCCTCCTTTGGGTCTGCTTCAACAGCTCCACATCTTTCTTGTGCAGGGAGCCCCAGGGCTGGATGCAGTTCTGCAGGGAACCTCATGAGGGCAGAGTAGAGGGAGACAGTCACCTCTCTCCTGTTGGCCATTCTTCTTTTGTTGCAGACCAGGGTATGATTGGCCCACTGGAAAGAAAATGCATGCAGTTGGCTTGTGTGAAGTTTTCATCCACAGTAACTCCCAAAACCTTCTCCACAGGGCTGCTCTTGAGTTCTTCTCCCATTCTGTACACATAACTGGGACTGCCCTGACCCAGGCAAGATTAGTAATGCAAGGTTTACTCGAATTTCTCATAAAACTGCACAGCTCATGTAGTTATAATTGTGGAATGACCAACCTGTGAAGGATAACTGTACTGTAGAAACATCCTATTAAAATGGATTTTCTTCCTTTTCTGTATGGACCTTGAGTGTTACTTCACCTTACTCTGACTGGGGAGATTTGCAAATTTGCTCACCCCTTCCTCCCTTCATGGGCAGGATATGACACACCTTGCACTTAATCTTGTTGAATATCATTTGATACAGGTGGATCCATTTCTTAGGCTTATCCAGGTCCCTTTGGATGACATCCCTTCATTGTGTAGTATCAACTGTATCACTCAGCAAACTTGCTGAGGATACACTCAGTCCCATTATCCAGCTCACTGATAAAGATGGTCTAGCTCAAAGATTAAGACAGAACTCTGGAAAATATCACTTGTCACCAGACTCCAGCTGGACATAAGTCCAATGAACACAATCCTCTGTCTGAGAACACTGCATCAATTTCTTATCCATTGAATAGTCCACCCTTCCAATTAGTAGGTTTTCCACTTAGAGATAAGGATGTGATAGTGGACCATGTCAAAAACCTTGTAGAGTCCAGGTAGATGGCATGAGTTGCTCGTCCTCTGTGTACTGATGTCATCACTCCAACGTCAAAGGCCATCAGATGGTTCAGGCACAATCTGCCCTTGGTGAATCTGTGTGGTCAGTCCTGGAAAACCTCCTTGTTTTACATGTGCATTAACATAGCTTCCAGAAGGAACTGTTGGTCTTTAAGACAAATATGACCATGAAAGAATTTATTATTTTTTTTTAGTAAGAAATAACCTTAATTATAAAATAGCTATCAAACAAATAAACAGAAAACTAAAGTTTTTGTTCCATTTGTGTACATGAAAAATAATAATGGAACCTGACAAACTCCAGTTGTAATTTTTACATGGCAATCAAATATGGGAATGATTGCTAAGAAAAAATTAATATAGATGTTGCAAATCAGTTACACAATTTATTGTATGTACCTGGTATGCAGGACTTTAAGTATAATATGGAAATTTTCAAGTTTACATTCTACACAGTACAGCAAAGAAACAAATGTGCAGATATTATTTCCAGGAATCACAAGTCACTATTGGTGCTTTGTAAATTTTGGTTGAGAAAACTGGTAAACTGGCCACAGTTAGGAAGAATCTTAAGTCTTACTTCTCCAGCCTTTCTAACTACATCTACAGCATATCTCCCAAGTCAGTTATTATTAATAATTATTAGTAATATCATCATTTAATTTTAATTTGTCAAGTTAATATTCAGTGTAGAATTGACCTAAGCTGACTACAGTAGAAATTTTATCATAGAAAGTATTTACAGTACAGTTTTCTTAATGTGTGGTGTGGTGAAACTAAAGTATGAAAAAGGAATAGTTAATTAAAAGTAACATCTTTGTTGTTGTTGTTGTTCAAATGGACATATTAACAGCTGTCCATAACAGCTGCCAGCCTTCTAATTGTTAGACAGATGTATTATCCATGTAACTTTAAGTTTGCAAAGACCAGCTGTTTCCCATTTTGCTCTAACCACTTTTGTCCTGTTCAGCACTCTGTGATTATTATCCTGAATATTCCATTATTTGTATTTACAAAATTGTCAGGCAAAGCAACAGATTTTAGGATTAGAATTGGAATTTGAACACATTCCACTTCTTTGAAGTATTTTCCTCATTTACACAAACATAAAAATATAAGTTGCATTGTCTTTATATCTGTATAACACTTGCAAAATACCTTTTCAGAGATGAATTAAAGAGACAAAAATCACAATTTGTTGTAAACTTTTTTTACAACAATTTGCTTTAGAAATTAAAGAAGTGTTTCATTCATTTTGAGAAAAAATTGAGTACATTAATTTCGTCCCTTGAAGGCCGCACCACTTCCTGGAACAGCACCGGAAAACTGGAAAACAAAACAAACTACAGTGTTGAATTATAAATTTTCTGGGCCAAATCTTACAAAATGCTGAACATGCTGTTACCACTCCAACCAAATAATTAGGCCCAGAAATCACAGCAACTTTTAAGCCTCAAGGGTGAGGGAGATGTCTCACTGGATTCAACTGGACAGTTCCAATATTTAACTTTTGAGTCCAAAAATACTTGCTCTGCTGGAATGAGTCCAGAACCTATAGTGTGCTGTTAGATAGACATTTAAATGAGCCACACATTGATACTGTCTTCAGTTTTAGGTCTGTAAAACTCATTTTTTAACATAGATTGAAGCAATAACAGATGACGGGGAAGTGAAGATTGTATATTTTGTGTATGACGAGACACAAGGAGCAGCAATGTTCCCAAAGCCTGTTGCCAGAGATCTAGTACAGAGGTAGTTAAATCTGAAAATGTCAGACCACACCCTTCCCTGTGAGAACAGGACATCCAAACAAAGTTATTTTAGCTGTGCTGAAAGAAGAATTAAGCACAGTCTTTTGCTTGCATGGCAAAGGAAGAAAAGACTGAACAGTTTATTTCTTATGATTCTATGTGTGTTTTTATTCAATTACTCATTGTCTCCAAAAAGTATACATCATGCATATCCTCATCAGTTGATAATATTTTATCTGTTCAGAGAATAACTAAAATAGATCAGAATTTAAATGTTAAATGACCATACCAGTAATGACTTACACTTGATTCAGAATGTAAGGGTTTGAAGAGGTGCATTTGCATGCTAAAATATTGGAGGAATCTGCTGACTTAACTCCTGGCAGGAAAAAAATATAGAGAGCAGCAATGTTTCCCCAAGCTCCTACTGGTTTTAGTATCTTCATGTATATACTCAATTGTAAAAACTTCATGTGGACTGTAGTGCATACACCTAACCTGTTGATTTGTGATCTCCTTTTATCTCCCAATGATGACAACCTGTCTCTCATATCTCATACTGTCTTGTTAGCTTGGATGAATGAGGTGTATTATGATTTTACTCCATTAAATCTGTGGTTCTTGAAATCTCATGAACTATCTTGTTAAAGCATATCCAACATCCATCTAGCCAAATTTCTGTTGTTGATTGTAACAGTACTAGTCTGAATGGATAATAAATTCCTAGCAGCAGTCATGGAAAAAAAATCTAGCCTGCTGCTGACAACTTTGTGCTGACCTATAAAACTTGGAAATGAATTTAAGTGCTAAACCCCACATTTTACTATTTTCTAAACAAAACAAAAAACTTTCTGCTTCCAATTCTCCTGCTACTTTGCATTACTCTGATTTGTAATTATAGTCTTTGCTGTACATCTAAACAGCTGTTACTTTTTGCTTTTTGATCTCAGAGCATATCCATGTGATGACTAATGGAGGAATTTATTGTATTGCTTTGATTGTCCTTTTGTCGGGGACATTTTCATGCACAGTAAAAGCTCCTCATCAATGGTTCCATTATGACTTATAGCTCTTTCAACACTTCTTTGGGTAGTTCTTAGGAATTGTTTTTTGTTTTTTTTAATATATCTCTTTATCAGTGCATTTTCTACTCTCTTAATTAATCTCAAGATCAATCCTTTAGCTACCTCTATGAATTTTCCTTGAGATGGATTGAGCTCTTGTGCACAAATTGTAACTTGTTATAGTTACATGTTCCAAATCGTTACGCATAATGTAATATTTTAGATAATCCATCATACTCGGTAAGAACTAAATAGAAAGCATTTTAGTTTTTTCATAAAAAATAATAAGGTCAAATAAAATACATAGAAACACTACTGTTGAAATCATTGACATAAGGGCAAAATTTCAAAGGTGCCCATGTGTCAGGGTTAAACTATTCCTACAAGCTTTGACAACATCAAACCTTTTTCCCACCAGTTTCTTTCCTGGTTACACTATACTAAACACTATGATGAATTTAATCTATCTGGAGCAAAATATTCATAGAAAAGAATTGAAAGACTCATCCTTACATTTCCATTATGTGAAAAAAATGTATCAACATCAAATATAAATAAATGTGGATTTTTTTTTTTTAAGAATGCCCTTCATATTTTTTGTATTTATTACCTTTTTATATTACAAATGTTTATTATGATTTAAATTGTCTAAGAGTAGAAGCCAAGGAAAAATATTATTTAAACAAAATGGTCCTCTGACAGAAACATAGCATTACAAAAATCTTTGAGATACTTATTATTGAATTACAACAAACAAGCAAACAAACAAAAACATCCCCCTGGAATTTAATTCTAAAATAATTAGCTAAGGTGAGCTAGCTTTGAATTTTTCTTATCTATTTAAGAACAGTATTTAACAGAGGAGGACTATAAATTCTGGAAAATTTTAACATGGCCAGATGCAGCTATACAAATGAAGTAGGTCCATAAATGCTTATTAGAACTCACTGCAGTTATAACATGAAATTCTAAAAATAAAAAGGTAATTTTAGGATGTAAATTTACTGTTCTTTTGTGCTTCAGAAAATGAAGAAATGTGTGTAGTTTTAGGGGAATGAAAGAGCTACAGATTTATGAATCTGATAATACTTTAACTGGTAAACAAAAATTGTGATTAAAAAAAAAAAAAAGGAAAATATTTAAAAAGTGTAAAGGGGATTACAGACATCTAATTAACTCCATTCAGGATTATTTCCACTATACAAAGCATGTGATGCTACTATGAATAGTCAGCCCTTTCCACTATTCAAAGTTTTTATTTTACTGTTTATTTCTTCTTTCTTTGCATAGAAGTTGAAAAATGCCCTTCTTTGCTTGCTTGCTGGGTTGTTGGTTTTTTTTAGCTCTGTTAATATATTAGTTGAGGATAACCCATTACACAAGAATAACTAAATACACTTTGACTTAAGCTGTCCTAGTTTATGTATTTGACTTGCAATATTCAACTGCACCTCCCTACTGAGCAAATTATACGGTTTTATAAGCACCAAAGAGTACTGAACCATTAGACCAGTATTCCCAGAGATGCAGAACATCAGGTTATTCTATCAAAAAACATTACCCAGCATTTGGTAGTGTCAGACAATTGTGTGTACTTCAATTGGTAACCAGTATTTGCCTCAGTTTACAAAAGTAATCAAAATTGCTCATTCAGTCCATTTCCTAGTAACTACAGTGATTCATTAGTAGATTCTCTGCTTATGAGCAGTCCATAAGCAGTGCTTTTCCTCAAAATTGTTTACTTATCTGGATTATCTAGATTATCTTCTCTCTATAATAGGCATTTCATGAGATACCAAGAACATGAGTGATGATTAGCTTAATCACAAGATAGCAACCACTTACGGCTGCATATTCAAGGGCATCAAATGGATGACACACTTTGTACAACAAAGAAACAGAGCTTCAGCCACTGTTTCATTCCAAATCTATTTCTCCGTATAGACACAGCTAACAAAATGTCCACTGGTGATACTTCCAGCTGAAGAGTACAGCCTTGTGAACTCAAAGATGTTCATCAGAACACCGGTCTCCAATATGTTAAAAGTTCTGCGTCTGCATGGTCTTAGGAAGCATCACCTTTATCTACTGTGCTAATAAGCATTTCAGTGTGCTGTTTCTTCCAAATGAAAGGTTGAGGAAGTTAGGATTATTCAGCTAAGAGAAGAGAACTCTCTGGGGAGAGGTCACTGTGATCTTCCAGTACTTGAAAGGAGCTTACAAGCAGGAGGACAGATTTTTACACAGGCAGATAGTGATAGGACAAGGGGAAATGATGGATCTAAGCTGAAAGAGAAGTTTAGGTTAGATGTTAAGAAGTAATTCTTCACTCAGAGTGTGGTGAGGCACTGACACAGGCTGCCCAAAGAGACTATGAATACCCCACCCATGGAGGCATTCAAGGGCAGGCTTGATGGATTCTTGGGCAGCCTGATCTAGTGACTGGCAATCCTGCCCACAGCAGGAGGCTTGGCTAGATGATCTTTGAGGTCCATTCCCACTGAAGACATTCTATCATTATATTATTACATGATTTCTGCTGTTTTCTTATGGATAATAAGTTTTTAGTAGCTTGTGAAATATTCTTCTGAAATCTTCTTTCCTTTCTAACACAGATTTAATAAAACAAAAACATTTTTATGAATATGGTTATGACAGAAGTCTTATGAGATTATAGCATGGCAATAGTTAAGCCACTATTATGTGATAAGTAAACCCTAGTGTTGCCAACATGTAAGAAGAAAGTGATCAAAGGAATGTAATTCTTCTTTCCAGTATTGCAATCCAAATTAAGTAGTTAAGTTTGCTGATGGTAAAAAATGGAAGGCAAGGAAGGCAAGGAAGGCAAGGAAGGCAGGAAGGCAGGAAGGCAGGAAGGCAGGAAGGCAGGAAGGCAGGAAGGCAGGAAGGCAGGAAGGCAGGAAGGCAGGAAGGAGGAAGGGAGGAAGGGAGGAAGGAAGGAAGGGAGGGAGGAAGGGAGGGAGGGAGGGAGGGAGAGAGGGAGGGAGAGAGGGAGGGAGAGAGGGAGGGAATATATATATATTACTTCTGTTTTACAACAGAAGGAAAAATAATTCATCAATGCCTGTTTTTCAGGTTCTAGTTCCAAGTTTCAATGATAAACAGTACTGGTAGGACTACAAAGCTGGATTAATCACTTTGAGAGATTTTGTGAAATCCACCATCTGATCAGCTTTAAGAACAGTCAAATCAAATGAAATATCCCTATAAATCTGGCTCTGTTTTGAAATCCACCAAGTGTACTTAGTAGCCTTTAAATATTTCAGCACAATTTTTTTAGAAATTCTTCATTAGGAAACAATTCCTATGCTCAGCAAATTAAGCGAAAAATCTCAGAATGTCATGAAGGGGAATAGCAAGATCTGTTGTAATACACTGTTTGGTAATACATAGGATTGTTCTCCATTTTGTTTTTGTCAGATCTAGTTTTAAATATGGTAACTGAAATAACTGAACAGTAACTGCATAGAGTCAAGCTGTTCTACTGTTTAGTCAGTTTCATTGTCAGGATGTCTTCTTATAAGTATATCCAGTTTTCTTTCCTATTTCTCAAGGGAACTGACTTATTGCTCAATTTCCTATGCTATTCCAGTACTTTTTATCTTGTAGAAATACTAATCCTAAACAATTCCTATGTCTAGATACTTACAGTCTTCAAATATACATGGAATTATTTTATATACTATCCAGTGAGTTTGAGTAGATGATCATTTTTCAGGCTTCCTGCTGGGAGAAAAATAATTGATAATAATAATTTGATAATAATTAATAATAATAATTAATGATAATAATTGAATAAAACAATTCAAGGTATGTTCCACAGTTCTGAGTTCAAGCACAAGAATAGAATCTTATCTGAAATGGTTTAACACCTCAAAACAACACCGTCTGGGAAGGACAGTGCTTGGTGCTCTTCGCTGGGCTCCAGGCTATACTCAGGCATAGCCTAGGAAAGAACTTCAGGACATAGACCAAGCAATGCCAGGTGCTGTGCAATAAAACAACTTTAAGTTCTGTTTGCAACAGAACTTTTCAATCTGTTCTGAAATTGAAGAGGTTATACTAAAACACACTTCAGTTGAGAGAAAGGACGCTCTGGGTGATCAGAAAGCTTGTGTTTCATACCCTGTTCAATTATACTTTCTTTCTGTGAGACTACCAATCACTTGACCTTGTATTTATTTTATTTCCACAGCTGGAAAGTTGTGCTTTCTATTCTTCCCAGGAGTACCATTAAAGATTATAAGGCTCACTGACTTTCTGGCAACTGCAACTCTGTCATAGCGCACAAATACATAGAAAATGATTGTTTCTAGCTCTGATTGTTAGAAGAAATTTATTTGAAGACTGTCTTGAATATTTTGGATTTCAGTAGGTATTACTATAGAAAACTTTTTAATAACTTGCAAAGATCAAAAAAAAAATACAGTAGAATTAGATTAATTCTGCGGTTAGGCGCTGTACATAATGTGCTACAATCTGAACTCCCATGGAGAGTACATGGAATGCATATTCTAAATAGGAGCTTAATCAACAGATCAAAGTATCATACCTGCTTATAATAGATTCTTTTTCCCTTATTTACAAAATGCCTTTATTAGCTGCAACATTTCTTTAAATGGAGATTATACATTATAAACTACATTACGTTACTGAAGACAATAATGTAGACAGAAATCCTTGGACAGAATTTCTATCCCGTCTCTGGAAAATATTTATTATGCTTCAGGATTAAAGAAAAGGTTTTGATTTTTCTACACCTTTATATCCCACTGAGTACCAAATCGTTGTAAAAATATGATCTCTCTGATAAGGTTTTTAAGAGTTTACTCATGGACAAAAAAAAAAATTGTTCAATTTCAGTTCAGCTTTTAACTCAAGCAGGCTTTCTAAATAACTGTATTTTTCTAATACTCATTATCTTTCATTTGGATTTAATATATAAGATCAAGAGTTATTAGTAGAGATAAGCGAAATACAGGAAACAATTACATTTATGATTACATACCACGAGAAAATAAAAGAAAAATCCCATTTTCTTTCAGTTTATCATGAGAAAATAAGACAGGCTTTTTTTCTGATGTAACATGCTTATTGCACTTTCAGCCTTATATATGCAAATGTCACTATAGCATCTGTACATCAAACAAGGAAAACACACTCTGATGATAGATTAAATCAAGTTTAAGAAAAGAAGCTTTTAAAGTTTCCTTATTCTCCATTCAGATAAATGTATATTTACAATACAGCATACTTTTACACTCCCACCCCCACTCCCCCTTTTAATCTTGTCAAAACCAGTTTCATGCCTCCTTTCAAGCTATTAATATGTTTTTGTATTGGAAAAGTTATGTTTGTCTCCCACAGAATCAGTTTAGTGAGTAACACAAAAGATACCTTAAAATTAATGCATGTAATTTTGCCAGTCCATAGGACTTAATACATATTCAGCTTCAGGTGAAAAATGAGAAAAAAGTTGAACTCATGTATTGTACCAATGCAAAATACATGCAGACACTGTTTTGTTCAAAATGACAAATTCTTAGATTTCAATTATCAAGCGCAATTATATCATTGCAAGTTGTACAATTTCACTCAATAAAAACATTTTTTTTTTAATTTATCGATTGATTGATTGATTGATAAGTATAGCATATGGTTATCTTCCTTAAAAAGGACTGAATAAATTGTCTTTGTGAAACTTATTTGATTTCATAAGTTTCACACTATCTAAAATCAACACAAAGTGTTAAGGGTGTATCTCATCAGCCCCTCTGCTATGCCAAAAACTCTATATTTTTTGTACTATTTCACAGTCACAGAATTGTTAAGATTGGAAGTGATCTGTGGAGGTAATCTGGTTCAGCTCTCCTCCCCAAGTAGGTACATCCAGATCTAGTAGACCATGACCATGTCTAAGCAGATTGTGAAGTTCATCTTCAAAGGAGACCTCACAACCTCTATGGGAAACCTCTGCCAGTGATCAATCACACAGTAAAACAGTGCTTCCTGATTTCCATCAAGATAGTCTTTAAGATGGTATTACAATGGAAAGTAATATTGAAGTATACATTACTTTCATTTGAAATGTCAGTAGACTATTTTAATGTTTGAACACACACAGAGAACAGAATTTGACAGGTAAAAAAGAACTCAGAACTCAGAATCTGAAGTTTTGGGTTGTTTAAACATAGAACTGTATTTAAATTACCACAATAACTTATTTACAGATTAGCAGTTATTTATATAAAAATAAATAAAAACTATTTCTAAGGACACAGCAGTTGATGAGGAGACAAATTCCACTGTGCACTTGACCAAAATTCTGCCACATCACACATATAAATGACACAAGTGACTCAGAAGGTAAACTGAGTCTTGAGCCCGTAATTAAAAGGACTGTCACCTGGAAATGCTGTCATCAGAGTGGTCCCTTTTACACTGGCTAATTACTGTAAATTAGGGCAACTTATGTTTTCTTAAATTTGTGCTGAGTTTAGTGTTTGAAGCTATAATTATTAAATCATAATTTTCATAATGAACTTGATAAAGACCTTTATGAAAATACAAGCTTGACAAGCCATAACAATGCAGAAATTTCCTAAGCTAGTGCGCCACCCACTAAGAATATTGCTCTGTATCTGAATCAGACATGAGTCAAGTTCTGAATTATTTAGAAGGGAATAAGGTGGCATAAGAAAAAACAAAGCTCATTCTTTTTTATAACTAGAGAATTTAAATACTTTAGATCATTTTATATTTCACTCTGTTGCAATCTCAAGGACTAGAAGATGTGGGGCACATAGTATTATTTTCATTTATTTCCTATTGTCAGCCTTTGATTATCCAACATAGTTTCCATAATCAGTTAACAATGACCTTAAGGTGTTGTTGCCTCACCCATATACCCAGGCAGGTATGGACAAGAATGTACATTCTTCACTTAAAAATGCTTCAGAAGACTGTATTGGGCAATTACTGATACTCTGGTCTGTAGCAATCTCATCAGCTCCTCATCTGCCACCCACCATGCTGTGACTTCTAGGTGGCTGAAGTCAGGATGTGAAGATATATTGCTGTTTCTTCTTTGATTCAGCTCTAATATTGCAGTCTTTGCACTTTCATGAGTGTTTTACTTGAAAATGAATTTGATCCAGAAGAATTCCTGATAGGAAAGAAGAAAAGAAAAATTCGATGTGCATTCACAGTATTCCTTCTTCCCCTTATTCCTTTTCTATTTCTTTGCTTACTTTCTTTGTAGTGGCAGTGCAAAGTCCCTCAAACAATTATTCTGTCCTCTGAAAGTGATAAAAGTATGAATTGATGCTGTTGTATCAGGTGGTGTTGCAGTGTGATCTGAATTTCATCTTATTGATCCCCACAGATATTAAATATATATTCAAAAAAATGTTTGTAATACACGTTTCTTTATACAACTCTTCTTTACCTATTTTCTCAGTTCCTTCCATCCTCAGTTTATACAAGAGAGCATAGTGGATGTATTATATTCTTCTTCCTTTGGAAATTTAGCATTAGAGTTTTGCAGAATCATTAGGAAGGATGAGTACTACATAGGAAATTAATTCAGAGGTAATTAACAGTCTTGGAAACTAAGAGAAATAGCATGAACTGCATTAATGTCTTACACCAAGGATGGGCTAATATGACTTTAAGTCTAGGTTGGTCTTCAGTTGAAAGAGACAAAGGAAAAAAGAGATAAAAATTCTTAGCTGGTTAGAGACTAGAAGTGAAATTGTATGTTGTAAAAATCATGGAGGAGATGTGATGTGCCTCACATTCACGTTTCAAGAAATGTGAATGCAAAATGGAACCAGAACAAGAAAGTCATTGAAGTAGTCAAGGCAAAGAAGGATATATTTGTAAGAGGAAAAACAGACAACCTGTTTTACTAGGCTTATCAACACTGTTAGGAACAGAAGAAGAATATATAAATATCCAAAATATTAAATATACAATAAATATACGCCTTTATATCAGTATATATATTTTTTATATAATGTCAACAGTCTGTGGGACAGATTGACCCGGTACCATGGCAATTGAAGCAGGGGACCCACAGGCCCACACCCCAGGGAAGGGGAAGGGGAAGGGGGAAAGGGAAAAAGGAGATGGGAGAGGGGCCTAGTAACAAAACAGCAGCAATGATCTGAGAAGGAAAGCTAATTTACTAAATAAGATATCAGAAAGCAAAATCACACAATATAATACAGTACAATTGGAATTGAGGCTAATGAATCAAATAAAATGAGCAAGAGTGTCCAATAAACTGAAGGCCTTACATTAATGCTGAAGGCGGACGGCTGCAACAAACACCCACTGCCTAGCTCAGTCCCAAAGGGAAGAGAGACTGTCCCATGACCACAGACAATTTTTATCTTTCCCTCTGAGCAGAAATAAGTAAAAATACAAAGCATCGCACAGTCCTCTGGGGAATGTAGTTCTTCTCTTCTGAGACAGGTATACCCACAACTATCGATGATCCACGGATCTGGAGCATTAACTCTTTAACACCCAATACACCACATGATGTTATGATGTGGAATATCAATAATACAAAAAAAATCATAAAACCATAACATATAAATAAGCTGATACTGAAAAAATAGAGTAAAAGTTAACCATACTAAAGTATAATTCTGTGAAAAAAAATAACATTACCAACTGTAGTTTAAAAACTATTGAAAGAAGAAGATTTTATTAACAGTTTTCCTAGAATGTTCTTAGAAGAATGGGGAGGATAATTTTAAGATGATAATTGATGTGTTTATGATATGATCATGATACAAGGTTCCCTGACATAATATATTGTTAGGCACAACAACCCCCACAATATTTCTAGCAGGCTCAGATGCTGACCTCCCAGTGCTGCTAAGCAAGATCTTATAGCACATCTTATGGTTCATGACCACTTCAAATTCAGAATGGTCTACTGCCAGATGAAACCTCAAGATTCAGTAAACATATTTAATGTCACCATCACCCATCTAAATGTACATAGCTAAGCAAAATTGTCAAAGGAAGTAATAATGAAACTCCATATTTTCATCCAGTCAACAAATTACTCATGGTCCAGGAAATCAAATTTAAATATCTTCATGAGTCTAATTTTTCTCCCAACCCAGCTGAGACACAACAGCAAACCATATATAAGAACTTAGATGCAGTACAAGGTAAAACAGCGATATCTTTATGACCTATCATTAAAATATCTATTAACAGAGTATAGCATTTAATATTATTATTAAAACTTTTTTTTCAAGCCTACAACTGATTAAGCAAAGAATTAAGAATTGTTTTTCTGTAAGTAACAGATCGTAGAGAAAATATTTGTTTTATTTCCATGTGACAGTGACTTGCATTAACTTTATTTTAATATAAAATTTTTGAGGATAAAGAAGTAAGGTTAGTCTTACTTTCAAATATTTTAGGACTATAGCTGTAAAGTAGAATAAAAAGTCCTTATTATGAAGTAAAAATATCTGTATTTGAAGCTAATAGTAGGCTAATAGCCTAATAGTAATATAATATTGATATGTAAATTAGAACTGTTAAAGTTTTCAAGTACTGAAAAAAAAAAACAAACCCACAGCTGAGGACTACTGTGGTAATCCCATACAATAAAATTTTCTTACTAGTTCAGGTAATCACTCACCTCATACAAGGTCATGTCTGAAGGGAACATAACTGTCTGATATTACAGTAAACTGAAAAAAAATATGTGAAGTTCCTTCCCAAGAGTAAGCGTTATTTTTAATAGGTGAAAAATAGAGCATGCTAATTCTATCAAATCCGTGAATGAATTACATATGTGACTATGTTCACTTGATTAGGGCAATGCTTATGAAGAAGAATTTGGAAGGGAAAGCATGTAAATAAAAATCTAATGAATTTTATCAGCACTATTTGTAGAACAAATTCTATACAATTGTACTTTCTTACTGCTGTAGTGTTTTCCGTATGTTTTTTGAAACTCAAACATTGTTAAACTGTTCCCCAAATTATCTGCCATTGTTCCTCATATCCTTCACAAGTTGCTTGTTTTGCTTGCCTAGTTACCAGCAAAAATATCTATGTATCTTTTCCTAATAACAAATGATTATAACTATTTTCCAAATAGCATGACATTGCTAAGTCTGTGCTCCTATTTGCAATTAAGGTAAGTTAGGTTGTGTTCCAGGGCAATTTGGTGGAGAAAATTAGATCAACTTTCTTAGATTTAAACAGGAAAGAAGCAATGGGTGCATATTAAGGAACACACAACGCTCTCTGAACACAAGGAAAACAACATTCTGCTGTAGGGTCTATCAACACTGGCACAGGTTGCCCAGAGAGCTGCAGAATTTAATCTATCCTTGGCCATGATGTGTAGCAGACTGCTCTAGGTGGCTCCTCTTGACTATTGAAGTTGGACAAGACAGATTCAAAAGGTTCCTGCAACCTCAGACACTGTGTGATTTTGTGATTTTTGATAATCCTGCATATTTGCCTCAGAGACCCATATTTCCATTAGTTTGTCTAAATCTGTTAGTGTTTTAAAAAGTCATGTGATCACAAAGTCTCAGCCATTCAGGGTAATATTTTTGGTTGCCTACAGAATTAGTCTTATTCTTCATTCATTAATATGCAAAAAAGCCAATGTGAGCAAAGTATATATCCTACAGCTTGTTGATAAAAGAGATATTAACTTAATAAATTAAAAACACTTCTAGAATTACACTATGAAAGTATACAACAAATCATAATATAACCTTCATTTTTCTTTGAGCTAATTCTAGGTGCTATGGTTTCTGAGCAACTCATTCTCTAAACTGCTTGTTTAAGTTAATGTGCAAAAAGATATTCATGCTTCAGTGCTCCTGTATCAGCCTTTATTGAAGGTTTTTTTAGATCTATTTTTATTGTGTTTGCTGATTGATTAATATTTCACTTCTTAGCAGCAATTGAAAGAAAATTTGGTATGATAAAGCAAACAATAAGCCTTCATCATATCTGGATAGCTGCCTAAGGCATGTGTAAGTCAAACCTACATCAACATATGATATGGACTTTATCAGCAGAGATCTTAGAAGAGCATGTTATGGAAAGAACATTATTTTAAAGGAATCACAATATTTTTATTTATAGACAGAATAAAAAGAGTAATTTAATAATATATAATGAATCAGAAGATATCCTATATTAATGACAGCGCACAGATGGGCTTGATTAAAAAAAAAAAGAATTTTATAAGAAAAAGCCTAAGAAATTCTATATGCAGCACTGTGAATCTAACAATAGTAGACTCCTGTGTTTCAAATTTAATGGCAGTGCTTGCATGACTGAACAATAACTCAACCATATCAAACACCAACAGGCACTTCTGCTTCCATTCAAAATGTGTTGGGTGTTCCACTTCATTATACTATGCCATTAAGATATGTCATTTAAAATGCAGGACAGAATATAGCTTTAAATTGAATAGAATAAAGATAGAAGGTTATGTGGATATGGCCCATTACGTGGACAGGAATGTTCAGCCAGTCTGGGCAGCTGTCCTGAAAGAAAGATGAAAATCTACTGTCTGCTTAAATGTTCTGCCTCTAGTAACTCACACCATGAAAATCATTTTTTACAAAAAGGCTCAATTAAATAATTAATATATGATAGAAACTGATACAGATATACTTTCAAACGTCACACATACATCTAATGCACAGATAAAATGTGTTTTATGAATACATAGAAGAGTAAAAATGGAAACAAATGCATGATTCTGAATTGCTGTTTCTCTCATACCTATACAAACTAAAGCCTCCTTTTATTGGAAGAAAATATAATTTTTTCTCTAATGTTCTGTCAGTGAAAATGACAACATGTATGCAAAACTGACACAAATACTTCACAAGGCCAATAGCAATCATATATCAGATTAGTTAGCACACTGATATTCATATTGATTACATTGTTGCTTATATTCTGGGCCTTATCAGCGTATGAGATGGTACACTATATGGTTCTACAGGAAGCTATCCTTTGACTGAGAAAGACATTCAGATAGTGAAATGTTTTTAAGAGATTTTTTACTCCTGCATCACAGGGGAAGAAGAGGAGAATTAATAACAGAATAAATTGTGTGGAATGGGCCTTTTGCTCTATGGATGATGTGATTAAACTTTTCTACTAAATCAAATTAAAGTTTTGAACAGAATTTATATACTTCTAACTGGAACTGCCACCCTGAAAATTCTGGCACTGAGCCCTGGAGGAACTTAAAATCAATAGGAGACATAGATTTCTATCTGAGAATTCCTCGAGCTCCTGAGGTTCTGTTTGTGCACATGCCCAGAAATATCTCTTTTTTTTAGGGTTCAACAGATTGTGCAAATCTCACATAATAGCATAACTGCTATACAATATGAGTTGTTCCTTATCATTTACACTGTTTCTTCCCAAACCTTACCTGTAGGTGCCTAATTTTCACCAAGTCCTATTGGAAGACTTCCTTTAAGATTCCAGGTTTATCTCTGTGGACAGGCATTGGGAAATGGACATATTGGAGGACATTTTGTAACTGAGAAGGAAAATAAACTTTAATAGTAGTAAATAGAATAGAAAGAAAAAAAAGAAAAGAAAAGAAAGAAAAGAAAAGAAAAAAAAGAAAAGAAAAAGAAAAAAGAAAAAGAAAAAGAAAAAGAAAAAGAAAAAGAAAAAGAAAAAGAAAAAGAAAAAGAAAAAGAAAAAGAAAAAGAAAAAGAAAAAGAAAAAGAAAAAGAAAAAGAAAAAGAAAAAGAAAAAGAAAAAGAAAAAGAAAAAGAAAAAGAAAAAGAAAAAGAAAGAAAAGAAGAAAAGAAAAAAAGAAAAGAAAAGAAAAGAAAAGAAAAGAAAAGAAAAGAAAAGAAAAGAAAAGAAAAGAAAAGAAAAGAAAAGAAAAGAAAAGAAAAGAAAAGAAAAGAAAAGAAAAGAAAAGAAAAGAAAAGAAAAGAAAAGAAAAGAAAAGAAAAGAAAAGAAAAGAAAAGAAAAAAGAAAAGAAAAGAAAAGAAAAGAAAAGAAAAGAAAAGAAAAGAAAAGAAAAGAAAAGAAAAGAAAAGAAAAGAAAAGAAAAGAAAAGAAAAGAAAAGAAAAGAAAAGAAAAGAAAAGAAAAGAAAAGAAAAGAAAAGAAAAGAAAAGAAAAGAAAAGAAAAAAGAAAGGAAGGAAAGGGAAGGGAAGGGAAGGGAAGGGAAGGGAAGGGAAGGGAAGGGAAGGGAAGGGAAGGGAAGGGAAGGGAAGGGAAGGGAAGGGAAGGGAAGGGAAGGGAAGGGAAGGGAAGGGAAGGGAAGGGAAGGGAAGGGAAGGGAAGGGAAGGGAAGGGAAGGGAAGGGAAGGGAAGGAAAAAAGGAGATGTAGACAACTATCACATTAAGGTACCATAATTACAGCATTTTTAACAAGACATTATAAATTTGAATAAAAATCAAAAGAACAATGTTAGATTCCTTTAGGCTTAACAATTAGTCCCCAGTGAATGAATTGCCCATATATATTTATATTTATTACATTTATAATATTATATTGATTTATATTAGTTATATAAATATATAAAGATATAAATATTACTGAATTAATTTGGTCCTGACTGCATGCTCTGTGGATGTATATTATGTGAGCTGTAACTCCTTGGATTCAGTTTCCTGGCATCTTTTTTTATGTTATAATATAACAATAACAATAACAACAATAATAATAATAATAATAATGTAACTTTTTATATGTTATGGTATAACATTTGGATATGATAGCAAGCCCTGAATATCCTTTTCAAAGTTCAGAAGCTATGGATTTATATAGTACTATGAAAAGTAATTTTGCTTGATTTCCATTTCTCCCTTAATCATTCCTAACATCCTACTTTCCATTAGATTTTCCACTGAACATCAAATATTTCAGACAGCTCTCTGCAATAGTCTATTGCTGATATTGTCCTGATAAAGGCAAATCAAATCCAGTGTATCCAAGCACTTCTATTACTTTGCCTGAAAGACTCTAATCTAATATCTAAAACACAAGCAGAGACATTTTTGAGTTTTTAGAACAATATTTCCACTAAAATCAAGTTGAGACCATGATTTTCTGATTCAAAAAACTGAGCTACAGAATTATATGTAGGGTTAAAATTGTTAATGTATATTATTAGTAGAAAAAAAACTAGTTTAACTCATTTTGCTTGGTGCATTCTAACTAATCTATTATTTTTGTAATGCAGCTGGAATATTCTAGTCACATTTTGGACAACACTACTCCAAACACCATGAAATTGAATCCTTGGAGAAATAATGCTGCTCTTGCAATGAAGTGTTGAGTGGGTTTTTTTTTTTTTTGTTTGTTTTTTTGTATCATAAATACTAGAATTTGAGTTTCTAAGTGTCCACATTTGGGGTTCTTAATGAGAAATATATGCTCTAGTTGGATGCAGTTTAAATGAAGAGCAATATTTTTACAGACAGAATAACTTTAGAGCTGGTGGAATATATATAAATTACGATTGACATTGTCTAATTACATCTCTAGTGAGTATCTACCCAGGAGAAAATGTTCAACAGAAGCGAATGAAATATGGGAGAAGTAAGTTTGGAAAAAGACATTTCTTTAAAAGTATCTATTTAATAATGACGAGCTCTAAAATCAGAGGTGTTAGAGCAAGTAAAGACTTTCTCTAATAACAGCAATTTGAAACTTTCTAGAACTTATTACTGGAAAGATATTTTTCATAGTTTTAAAGTAAACTAAATCAGAAAAATAAATAAACTTTCTAAATAGGAGCTCTGCTTGAGGGAAGAAAACATAAGCACAGTCTAAATAAGCTTAAAAGTGGACCTTAGCTGAAATAATACAGCAGAGGTTTACTGATTTGGCAGTGCTCCTCCACTTAACTGCTGCTGAACATTGGCACAAGGTATTTAGCTTACAGAACATGGTCTTAGCTTCTGAATTTAGAGGTCAAACATGCTTTATTTCAAACAAGACTTGAATCGGGATACTTCAAGAATTTATTCTTAGTATCAAGAAATATCTTGACCCCACTTATGGCATAAGTAATTGCCTATGATCTCATAAACTCATATATTAGGAGGAATAAAAAGGGCAATTATGAATCATGCTGTTTGACCTCATGTTTAGCACATGCCAGAATTATGTCAAGTGAAATACAGTGATGAGCAACCACTGTTCTCTGTTTAAACGCTTGTGATGCTCCCGCAGCTGAAGACTGCAGATACCAAATCATAAGAGGTTATTCACTGAGGATGCAGAATACATTTTCTCAGGATCTTCCCTTCCACTGCAGTGAGCAGAGTTAGTTACAATAGTTCTTCTGTAAGTCCATATCTCCTGGGCAAAAGAAAAGGAGTAATTTCTTTTGTTTATCTCCTCAGGGTCTTTATTAGAACACATATTTGGAAGTCATTATGTTATTAGCTGATTAGTAATGCAGAAATAGTTTCAAACATCAACTTGAATTTCACATACGCCAGTGATGAGCTTTCATTATTCACTCCTTATGGTTTTGTTTTGTCTTTTTAGACAGTTACTTGACAGCAGTAATGCTTTCCTTTGGAGAAATTCTGACAATTTCTTTTGAAGAACTTTCCTGTAAGAAGCTGCAGCACAGGGAGGCAGCACAATGGTGCGTTACTGGAAAAGAAAGCGTCCCACTGACTCTGGAGGCTGTGCATGACTCTTGCATAAAGTCGCCTTCCTGCCAACAGCTCTACTGGGCATGACAGTCCTCTGGTGACAGAGGTAATCTCCATGCTACACTTCTTACTGCCAGGGTAAACAGAGTGACCAATGTAAAGGGAATATAGACAGCATTGCCCAGTATGAAGCTGGCTGCCAGAGGCTGTTTCAATCCTGGAGGACACATGTAGCTTGAGTGATTCAGAGATGCTTTTTTAGGCAGGTCTGAACAGAGGTACAGATATGAGAAAGGAATATTCGCAAATGTGAACCTTTCTCCTCCTCTGTATGTTACTCCTAAATATTCCTTACCCCTACCTGAAGACTCAGCTGTTTATTTATAAATATTTTCTGCCTGACAGAGAAAATGATTGTGAAGTAAAATCATGTAAGATACCACATCCTGATTCTGAAGCATTTACTTTGAGAAGCAGGATTAGAAAGAAACATTGAAAAATTATTTATTGAGATATACCATATCATGCCATTGAATCCTGGACTGGGAGACTCCCAGTGTCCTACACCTTTAAAAAAGCTCTTGTGCTAGTGTGCTGCCATGTTTCTTTTTTCTTTGTTTTTATCAAAGAGTTCCCAAACAATCATCTGCAGGGAAAATATTGCCTCTATGGTACATTTTTTCACCTAACTCTAACACTGAAGGTGAGATGTCTAGAAGCATACACACTACTGGTACAAGACAAAAGGGAAAAGAGTAAGGCCTTCAGTTTTTGGACACTCTCTCATTTTATTTGATTTATTAGATTCAATTCTAATTAAATTGTATTATACTGTGTTATTTTGCATTCTGATATCTTATTTAGTAAATTATCTTTCGTTGTCAGATCATTGTCACTGTTTTGTTTATTGGCCCATCTCCCTGCCATTTTTCCCTTTTCCCCTTTTCCTTTCCTGGGGTGTGGGTCTGCGGGTCCCCCCCGCTCCATTTGTCACAGAAATGGGACAAAATGTCCTGTAAACCGTTGACATTTTTGGTGGAAAATGCAGGCATAAGGCTGCCTGGCTGGGTAAAGGCCTACTTTTAGAACAAATCTCTGCTGACAGAATGCTTCATTAGAAAGCTTATATGTACTGCAGGTGCTATACTGAAAACACAGCCTTTAAGTCCAGGCAGACTTCCAATATTCTGGGATATTTGTAAACTTTTTGGGTGCTGCCAGCTTGCTTTGAAAAAGAGAAAAAAATACTTTATCTTATAAAACTGCTCTTCAAGGGATGGCATCTCAACATTTTTTCTCTTTTAATGCTCAGAACGTACTGGGTCTTAATTATGTTTTCCAGTCTGATCCATGGAGGTAAAAGCACATATGTAAAATTAAAATCACTGATGGAAATACCTACCTGGTAACTGCATCTTCATACAATGTGGCATACAACTGCAGGGGGAGTTACTAATTCTACAGAACGTGTGATTTTTAAACAGTCTCCCAGTCTCTCCCTTGAATCCTTTACGTGTTTTTTGAATGCTCATCCAATGATTGTGCTATCAGTCTCCCTGAATGTACTTCTCATCATTTCATTCCATACCTGTACTTGTAATATTTTGAAGAAACCTTCACCAAAGCCAGAAAATTTTGATGGGCAGAGAGTTTGGAGGGACTCGGGAGAGATTTTAGAGAAATGGGCATTGCCCATTACTCCTGTACACCTGCAAGATCCTGAGAATCTAAGCAAATATTTGATACAGGGATGTTGCAGATCAGAAGGATCTGAGGAGGCACAAATTATCTGGGGCTTATTCTTATTAGACCTTATTCAGTACTATCCCAGAGAGGGAGAAAGTCTCTGAAACAGAGAGAGAGAATCTCCAAGCAGAAAGGGAGAGTTTCCAGGAGAGAGTCTGAGCCAAGGTCGAGAATCTCCAGGTTGAGAGTCTCCTAGTCCAGAAACAAGTCTCCAAACCAAGTGTCTCCGAGACAAGAGACACAATCTCCAGGCTCAGAAAGAAAGTCAGATAAACAGAATCTCCAGACTGAGTGAGACACCCTCCAATCTGACCAAGACATCCTGTGAAGCGAACAAGAGAGCGAATATTACGAAGCGAGATATCTTTCAATCTGAGTGAGACTTCCTCCAATCCAACTTAGATGCCCTCCATTCTGAACAGGAGCCCCTCTAAACTGAGCGAGACAGTCTCCAAAACAAATAATACAAACTCCAATTTCAATGAGACATCCTCCAAAACAAATGAGACAGCCTCTGATCTGAGCTGGAGAGAAAGAATATCGAAACTGAGGAATCTGATCAATCACAGGAAGGACCAGTTGTCCATGTAAGAGGATGGAAATTGAAATGAATGTCACCTCATATAGAACAGAAGAAAGAGGAAGATATGTAAGAGAAGAGGAGAAAGTAGAGGAAAGAGATACAGGGGAGTGGCCCATATCTCCAGTGGAGGGGTCCTCCTTAAGATCATGATGCCAAAGAGGGCTAGAAGTAGGTGAGGAAGACATTGTCACCATTACTACTTGACCTCTGAAAATGACTGAATTTGAGATTCAAGAAAAACATCTTCACAGTACCCAAATAAACCCATTTGTCACCTGGTAACTTTGCTATTGGACCAACAGGTTCAACAGTGTGTTGCTAGGTAGTAGAGAAGCTCATTAACTGGGAAGCATTGCTAAGGACTTAGTAATTGACAGAGGTATTATTAGCTGTCAGGATGAGGCCTGCACTCTTTGGAAGTGGATGTTATTAGCTGTAAAGGAAAAATACCACTTCAAAGATTATCAGGTTCCTGAGATAAAGAAATGGACTGCTATGGAAAAAGACATGCAATAATTGAGAGAATGCTCCATGGTGGAAATGTTACATGACCCTGAATTCATTCCTGATGATTCAAATCGAGAGCATGATCCTGAGAGAGTCAGGTGTCCACCAAATATGTGGTGTAAATTCACAAGAACTGCACCAGAATTATGGATGCTATTGCACAGGTTATTCATGTCACCACAATTAAACAAGCCCCCCTTCAGGAAGGACAGGTGCTGGCAAAAGTATAAATATGGAGAAGCACGGCAGGTTGATTATATCATCTTGCCACAAACCCATGATGGTAAGCATTATGTGCTTATCATGGTAGAGGCAACAACTGGGTGGCTTGAAACTTATGCAGTACCGCATGCTACCACCTGAAACACCATATTAGGTCTTGAGAAACAAGATATATGATGACATTGTACTCTGGAAAGAATTGAGTCAGAACACATGGCTGATCAGCACTCAAGAATATATCAATTGCGATGGTCCTGCCCAATCCAGCTCTCTACATAATGTAGATGGAGATAAGGTCCCTGTAGAACATGCAAAGAGCATGTTGGGAAAGGCAAACCTCTCTGTGGAACTGTTTTTGCTCAGGGTCCACTTGGTGGGTGATGCAGAAAAATGAGGATATTGAATGTGTGCCAAAAGGGAATTTGAAGTTGGGGGAGTGCAGTAAGTAATTCCTATGTGTGTGTGTGTGTGTCTTTAATGCATGTTAATTATTGTTTGTATATATATATATATATATATATATATATATATGTATATGTATTAAGCTTGATGTACTGATGTGGAATATGAGGTGGAATATCACGGTTTTGTGATTTTTGTTATTAGTATTCCACATCATGTAGTACATTGGGAGTTAAAGAGTTAATGCTCCAGCTCTGTGGATCATCAATAGTTCTGGGTATACCTGTCTCAGAAGAGAAGAACTATGTACCCCCGAGGACTTTGTGATTTTCTGTTTTCCGTTCAGAGGGAAAGATAAAACTGTTGGCAAGTCACCAGATCCTTCTCTTTTCCCTTTCAGATCATGCCAGAAGCATGTGTGCTCCTAGCCATCTCACCTTCAGTGTTAGAGTAAGGCCTTTAGTTTTTAGACACTCTCTCATTTTGTTTGATTTATTAGCTTCAATTCCAATTATATTTTATTGTGTTATTTTGCGTTCTGGTATCTTGTTTAGTAACTTAGGTTTCCTCTTCAGATCATTGCTGCTGTTTTGTTTTCAGGCCCATCTCCCTGCCCTTTCTCCTATTCCCTTTTCCCTTTCCTGTCGCATGGGTCTGTGGGTCCCCCTGCCAAAGGGGTGTGGGGGGGGCAGGGGAGCTGAACCAGACCATACAAATATAAATATACAAATACAAAAAAGCTAAGGAAAATTATTGTAACAAGTGATGTCAATTGAAGTCATGCCAGGTTTCTTATCACAGATCTGATCTTCTTCACAAGCCATTCAGAATGGATAGAATTATTAATTCTAAGAGATTAATCTGACACAAAGAAAGTATGAAACCTATGTCTCACCCAAGTATAATCTCTAATTTTGTTCAAGCTTTAGGTACCTTCTCTACTGTTGGATAATGCAACTTGATACAGTTCATTGTGAAAATGCTTTAAAACTTGTCATTTTAGAAATCAGATATTCTTTTATATGCCATAGACTTTCATATGTACAAAATTAATATACACTAGGTATTTAAAAATTTTACTTGTAGACTACAAAACTGCATTTATGAATAATGTTTCAGAATGCATTTCTTAAACACATCACTTAAACTATTCCTCCCATCTGTTTCCTTCCATTTAAAGCTTGCTTCTACTCCTCACTTAGCATATGATGATTTGATCACAAATTACTGAGGTATCTAGGAAACAGATCACTGATTCAGAATATTTAAAAGTGAATGGTGAGTTTGAATTTCTCAGTTTTCAAGTATTTAAAGTCAAATGAGAAGGTCCAGATTATACCAATGCATCTCCTAGGAAGAGATCTAGTACATTGTTCCTTAACTCAAGAAATTCCCATCAGAAATCTTAGCTAGGTTGCATTTCTTCACCATTTGTAAAAAAAGCTTTGAAGAGAGAGAAGCAACTGATGATTAATTAAAACAATAGTAGAATCCAATAAACTCAGTAGTTTGAAACACATTATCATTCAAAACAGTTTTAATAATATGTTTCAATTATTTTGCCTATTTTTAGAGGTTTTTTTTACACATCCTTCTTCTTAACGAAACTATCCAAATAAATAAATCTATGCATGCATTTGCAAGCTCAATTAAACCAGATTTCCATACTTCCTTCATTGATACTGATCTATATATCGTTTAGACATGGAAAAAAAAAAGACATATTTAAAAGTTGCTACCTGCATTATGGACTTCCACGTGCGTCTGTTGGAATGATATCAAATTCCAGATGAATTTGGTAATTGCTTTTTACAGAGTTTTTCTTATGTCTGTTGGAAGCTAGTCTGTTTTCCTTAGTATTAGCCTTTTTAGATATGCTCATTAGTTAATATATATGAAACGAAAGGTGCGACTTGTGGAATTAATTTTGAGAAAATAAAAATATCAGGAAAAAGTACATTTTTTTATGGTAGCACTTATGTATTTTCTTTATTTATAAATCAAAAATCAAAGTATCCATACACTATTTACTCTTTGAATAGTTAACTTTCTGTTTACCATTCTACTTTTTCCATTTGTCTTATATCAGGCTTGAAGTACAAAGATTGTAGCTCAGAGACTGCAGATGATAGATTACATATGGTCACAAATGTATTATCTGGATGTCTTAGGAATAATAATTATAACCATATTTATTTGTTTCCAAAAGCCTGAAGTCCGTCACTCACAAGAAGAAAGTAAATTTGAACCACAAACTGTTTTTAACGAGCTGGTGGCATGCTCCCCAACCTGCATTTCTGCTCCAACTTGCCACCTAATTGCAGATCCACTAAGGGTAGCTTGGCATCCAAGAGTTTATATGTAAATTTACTCACAGTTCTGTTTATAAATAATAAAAGTAGTACTCATTAAATAAAATATTAGCCAGGATATCTCCAGGACTGACATTTGTTGATAGATCATTCTATCATAAACTACTGGTTACACTTCTGGTCATGATCATCAAGCTAACTATGGAACCACTTCTAAGTAGTTTTGTTTAGACTATCCTTAGGTTTTTTAATGTCAAGAGACACAGTGTCAATGACTTTGTAAGAATTTAAATGCATTTTTGCTACTATTTTTGCCCTACCTACTGGAGATGTTGTACTGTCATACAATAGTTGCTCAGCAACATATTGTGCCAAACCAATGCTGGCAATTTTTATCTCATATTTTTTCTAGGAGCCTGAAAAGAGTTTATTTTCCAGTATTTTTCCATGACTTGTTTACAGTTCTTTGGCTTCTTTCTTTTCACATTTTTTAAGATATCAAATACATTTCATTTTCCTCATTTCTTTGTTTCTGAAAAATAATCTGCATTATTTCTGAAATTGTTTCAGACAGTTTTCTGCAATCTTCAGATCAATTTTGTCTAGGTTATGATCTGTAGAGCATTCTATTGCCCTTTTTTTACCTGTTCTCAGTGGAAATCTTACCTTTTAGATTTATCCTAGGTTAAACAGACTCTTCATTATAATCAAACTAGCTTTAGTGAAAACTTATTCAAGAAAGGCATAAAGCTCTCTGACCTCCCTTGCATTATCAACTCTTCATTATGTTCTTTTTGATTTTTTTCCTTCCGCTTGTATTAATCTTTTATGTTTGTCCTTGTTGTTTGAGATTGTAGTTAATGAAAAACTTGTGACTAAGCTTCTCATTGATAAATTGATCTCCTAATAAAACTCTCTCTTCCTTGTACTGAAATACTGAACACCAAGTACAGACTTTTAAAAGGATTTTAATGAATGTTTGTGAGATTTAATTCACTTTTGTTCTGAAAATTGAGTATTCTGAATTGAACATTAAAAAACCTTTAGAAACTTTATGGGTTTTTTTAGACAACTGAAGATAGAAAAAAAATTTCTCATTGAAAACTAGATGGAGATTTAACCTAATTAATATACTTATTTTGATGAGATTTTTCTGAACTTTTTTTTTAAACAAAGTGTTTAGAAAATTAAAGTTCACTGAATATCTTAATTTTGTTATAGTTAATTCCACTCTACATTATCTTTTTATATAATTCACTAAACCCTATTAAATGTTCTAATTAAAATTTTACACAGCAAAAAGAAACAAAACTCAAATGTTTAATATATTGTATGAGAATCAAACGCGTATTAGTAAACCTTAGAAGCTAACTTTACAGTTTAAGTGCATATTTCTAAGGGCATTTTATAACTGATAAAGAAACATACATTTTTACATTTAGTTTGCTGTATACCTCCAATTTTTACTTTCAGCTTATGAGTTTCATGAGTATTTCACTCTCTCTTCTCATCCTACATCAGACATTTCAAGCACTACAGTCAGTTAATAGTATGACAAAATTGATATTACTTTCTAGTTTCTAATCTTAACAAAAATAAGTAATCAAGAAAGCTGTTGAAGACTGCATTAGCAGAGGATTAGCTCTATAAAACAAACACTGCTATCACAGTTCTAAAATGCTTGATAAGAACCATCAGGAAAAGCATGCACAGCACTGATAACTATCCCTCAGGAAGGAAGTTACCTCACAGAAGGTGAGAGGCATAGGAAACACAATACTATATTCCAGAAACCAAAGTTGAGGTTGAGTTTTCAGATAATAGAATCATTCTTCAGACTGACACAAAGAAAAGAAATGAGTGAATTTTCGACTTGTATGTATTTGCTTATTCATTCATTCCACTACTAATAAAAGCACACCCTGTATTTATAAGCTGTGAGATGGGATTGAGGTCCCTGATGATCCCATTAATTAAACTCAGAATTTTCCATTTGAAATAGGAAGAGAAAGAGAAGCTAGAGAACTGTCTGAAAAAAAGACGACTAACAAAGAGCATTCTGAATCTTTGTAAGGATAATTACTCTAGTAGTAAATGTGTTAATTTAATATATTCTATTTGTTCACAAATGATGTTTAATGCGTTATGTGGATGAACACTCCTCATGAGGAGTGCCAGCCACAGGCACTTTAAAGTTATTTTTGGGTGCTCACACCACCCAGATGACAAGGGAACACATGTAGGGGTTACTGAGTTTATTTTTGTACCTCACTGTGCATGTTTATCCTCCAACCTTAAGGCTATAAACTTTTTCATTTTTCAGTGAAGGCTGAGGATTTTTAGGTAATAAGCTGCTTTCAGCAGCTCAATTTTCAACCAAGAAAAGACACAGGGAAGAAAATCAGTGCACAAAAACCCCACCTATCATATAATGGATAAGAAAACACTTAAATTACAAAATTTGCTGACATGACTAATGCTTTCCATACAGGGATGAATAGTGAAAACATCTGGAAATTGATCACTAGAACTTTTCCATCTCTAACACACGATTTCAAATCATGTTTAGAGTGTATAGGTAGGTCTATAAATATCAAAATAGTTAACTAATGCCAAGTTATAACTTAGATAGGCACATTATGTATAACTTAGACCAGAGCTAAGAGTTTCAGAAAAGTATAGTCCATAGTCAACAGGAAGAACAAGGTTCATCTAAAAACCAAATATTCAACTCCTTTCTTTGCTGTTCAGTATATAGTGGAGTCTTCCAGGGTTATCAGAAGCAGGTAAGAAACATAGTATTCATTTTGAGGAAATAAAATTGGTACAGAAGTCATAAAAAATATTTATTTTCCCTCTTCATTTTTAAAGAGTTCTGTGGCTTGCTTATTGAGTATCTAATGCAAGGGTAATTTGTAAGCAACAAAATCTCTTAAGAGGACTACACAAAGTTTATTTGGCTTTTGCCTTATATCATAACACTTAAACTATTATGTCGATATACTTAAGATAGATAATGCCTGTAGAAACCCAGTCTAGTTGGTCAGACTATCTGACATTCAGAGATCCCTTCCAATCTCAAAAGTTCTGTAAGAATAACACTGAATTCTACTGTTATTCTACTGGATCTTAAGCTTACATTCAGCATAGAAGATAAACAGGAGTGAAGTAAACTATTTTGGTCAATGAAATTCAACTGTAAGCATGTGCTTGAGTACAATCAGGTCTAGGTCCATATTATATCTGTTTGTTTTATTTGCTTAAATAGTTTTTCTCACTTTCTGTTGTACTTTGACATATTAATTTGATTCACAGTTCTTTTTTAACCTGCTGTCCTGATCTCTAGCTACATATAGGTAATTCCAGGGCTGCAAGTTCTTGACACCACTGCATAACACAGAAACTTCTGTATTGCTGAAAAAGAAAAAAGGGACACAAAGAGCCAAGGCTACAGCGTTCACTGTGTGTTACCAGTACTAATAGATACCCAAGAGTCTCTAGAGGAGCCAGAGCTGTCTCCTCTGATGGCCTGCAGAGAGTTGCACTTCCCTAGGCACAAAAGTAATGCAAATTGCTGCTGAGCTGGAATTGAATCAGTCTGCTTTTTCTTCTACTGTCATCCACTGTTTAGTGCAAAGTTTTAAATGAAAAGAGCCCTTGCAGTGTGTTGTGGCATGCAATAGTTTTAATGTGCTTTACCTTTAGGGGCATATATGTTAACATCTAATAGATAGCTTGATGGTTCATCTTTGCTGCTGAGGGCAAAATGATCTTGCATTCAAGTGCAATCAATTGGTTCTATAATTCCTTTTCTACCCTAGAAGAGCTATGTTTTGACAGAAATTCTGAGACTGTAAGCAAAGTTGATGCCAAGGTAAAAAAAGACTGCCAAAAGGTAAAGTTATCTATGACAGCTGATAATTTAATTACGGGTGAGGGCAGTAAAATATCAGTCAATTTTTTCTTTTAATTCCTTTATATTCATGTGATGAGAGGAGGCATTCTGCAAGAATGGTCAGCAGAGGCAGTTAATAGAATTTTCAACTTTCTGTTCTGACAAACAGTCAAATGGGCCCACTCTTGAGTCCAGGCTCTTCATGGATATACTAGAAGATGTATCGAGACAGAAACAGCTTGTTTGACAAAGTGCTTCAGAAACAAACTCATCAGATCCAAAATACACTTCCAGAAATACTTTTCTGTAACCTCACTATGCATTGATTCTGATACTCAGAACATTGCACAAGATGAACAGTCAGCATTTTGTACCTCTAAATTACAAGCACACAAAGAGAAAATTGGATCGTGCCACTCCTTTTTCATTGTCATTCTGTTTGTTTTGGCTCAGAATATTTCTTGCTTTTTTAAACATTTTTCTTCAGTATTATTCAATTAATCAAAGTGAAACTTTGGATTATTAGGCATTAGTATGTGCATATACATATACTAACTCAATTTTTCTACTTTTTTCTAATATGTATCCAAGTTTATGAACATTTATTCATAAACTTGATATAGTTTGGAATGTATTCCACTACATCAAAACAGAGAAGACAGTGGGGTGTAATAACACCCTTCCAAATTACAAATTTGATGTAAAATTTATTTGAGCATAACTTAGTACACTTTGTTGATTCTGTGTTATTTTTTTCATAAGAATTTGATGCATTTTTACTGCATGCTTTTAACTAATTCATTACTTTGTAATTGATTTCAATTTTAAGTTTTCTTTTATTCTAATTAATATTTCACTTCCACTATTTCTTATCTTTAAATTCAATATAACTTTGAAAATTCTTCAAGATTGACAAAAAGACAATGTTACGGGACATTTCCTGAAAATCTTGCTGGTTTGGGGAAAAAAAAAAAAAGTATATATTATATATATCTGTGAATATCGGATTCAAACAACTTCATGCATTTTTGGATTCAAATAACTTTCCGACTTCCATTTGAATAGCAAATTCCTGCTTTCAAATAAGTAAAAAAGCCCATTGCCCCAACCCTATTTTAGTTTTAACAGAATAATTGACAGGTAAACAATGTGGTACAGAAGAACTGATTAAATGTGTTTTCATGCAACAGGGTTTGACTTTTTGAAAATCAAAATGAAGTTTGGCTTAGATAATATAAAATTTGGGTTTCCAGAAAATAATTCCACTCACATTCAAATCATGTGTGCAATTACAAAGAGTGTAAGAGAAATAAATCACTCTGCATAATTTAAATCTCCGAGCTTGTTATTGTAAACAGCTACTAAAAAAGAAAAATTAGTGCCAATAAAATGCAAGTCCCATTTCATTTTTTCTCAAGATCATCAAGGCATCAAATGGTATGCTGTTCTCTATTTCTACCCTCAACAGAACAAAACAGACTCAAGTAAATTCTGAATTGTGCAAACTTTTAATACATGTCCATGGGTTTTTATACCAACACAGTATTTCCGACATATTGTTTATTCTGACTACATATCTTAAAATAGGTAAAAGGCAAGATAGACAGAGAATATCATATGCGGATTAAATTCATACCACTCAGTATAACCATGCATCTTCTTATATCTGAGATCCTATGAGGCCCCTTTTTTTCATTCTGACCTCTCTATATTGGTTAAGCATCACAAGGAGATAGCAAACATCACATCCATTTCATCATTCACATCCATTTTCACCAAATGAACATGAACAAAGGAGGAGTAGGATTTCATGGTCATCGCTCCATTCTGAAGAAAAGCATAACCATATTTATTTATTTATTTATTTATTTTATATGAATAGAATGTTTACTACTGGCAAAATTTTACAGATAGAAAAATTACATGTTTTCATAAGTGGTTTTTTGGCAGAATTTATATTTAGTTTTAAATTTCCAGGTAGAAAATTTAGTTGCATTTCTTAAAATGTACAGGTTGTGTGTGTGTGTGTGTGTGTGGTGTGCCTCTGTGAAGCTGGAGACAGATACCTTACTTTCAGGTGATTTAACATATTTACAAAGAAAATTTTAGAGCTCTACTCTAGGGCAATACTGTGAAGTTCTGAAGGCTGACATTTTTCACTTGAATATATAAAAAAGTTTATTCTTTCATTCTCCCTTTTAAGCACTTGGAAGCATTTCCTAAAGTTCTTTCTTATAAGCACTGTCAAAATAATTGAGAATAATGGTATGGAACTAAGAAAAAATAAATTTAGGCCGAGCAAATTAATGGTGAGGAAATAACCAGAACTCCCAGTCGGAGAGGATAAAGCACTTTCATTTAAGTGATTTAAAACTTGGAAATTCACTTCAGAGAAAAATCCTGCACTGGACAAAGAATGATGCACACAGGTATGGGCTGCTTAAACTCCTCTCTGAAGATGATTGTCTGATCTGTATGATAGACTATCATTCTATTCGTTTACTTCTTATTGCTACTTTATGATAATGTTGCTAGTATCATATAACACTATGTATTCATCTCTGCAACATTTTTACAGAGCTGCTCAGGCTGACAGTTTGAATAGGGCCATAGTCACAGCCAAAAAGAAACCTGATGTGAACACTGCTCAATGTGTAAAAGAAATCTATGAATAATTTATCTGAGTTTTCATAATCTCTTGATATTTATTTGAATCATGAAACTGAAAATAAATCGAGATAGTAATAAAAATATTATACAATCCACATAGTATCTATCACATATTATATATATTCTACATATGTATTGTTATTATATATTTAATATCATTATAATAATTAAGAATATATTGAAAGTTATAACTGTATTATGTATTTATCTACTCTTACATTGTTTTACTGAAATCTGCAATGGAATTGAGCACTCTGTGCACCTAGACGTACATCAAACAAGTGTTCAGAAAAATTATGATTCATTCAAAAAGTCCACAATTCGTATAATACCAAATTATTTGAAATTGTCCTAGGATTGTGTTTTGGCTACAGATTTCTGTGTATAACACATACATACTTTGCCTGAACTTTGTCTTTTATCCATCCAAACGTAGTACAAAAAGAAAAAAAAATGAACTGAAAGTTCATGAAGAACTGAATTCCTTTCCAGCGTAATTGGAATGCGGCTATAAAACGCTGACATTCAGAAGCCATAATTCTGAATTAGTGGGAATTTGATGTTTACCACTGCCACATCAAATTCCTAAAGTGCTCTATTTGCCCTAGCTCCCTGTCTACTAATAGGCAACTCACTAGACAACTGAAACTGCCAATGTAATCCAGGCTATGGATAAATACACCACAGTATAATACAATTGTCTTTCCAAAATGAAACACACACACTCACACACACAAAAACCCTCACCACAGAGCAAACAAACAAATAAAAGTAAATAAACAACATCTTTCCAACAGAAGATGGAATGCTTGTGATTTTATTTTAATATAGTGCTATCCATAATGTTAATATTTCTCATCTCTCTCTCAGCAATGTTCCCATAGACAACTAATTTATGACTCCACAGCATTCAAAAAAATATTTTCCAACAGAAAAGAGCTGAAGAAAAATTCCAGAAACTCAACAATATAAATTTACTCATATGAATTTCTTTCCAAATTTACAAATTTGTCTTGGCATGTCTAGAATGCTGAAGAAAGAAAATATGACAGAAACAAAGCTTAATTTTCAATTGTCATTCATTCTCTTCATATCCCAAGAACAAGGATGAAAGAAACATGATTGTGACTTTGAATCCTTTTGGACCCACTGACAATCAGAAACACCAAATGTTCTCTCAGTTAAAATAAATGTTCTAGATAAGTCATTTCTTCATCAGCAACAGATGCCTAAGTGTATGTTGGGAGTGAAATAAATTACATTACCATATACATACTCCTGTGAAATTTAAAATTTTGAAACAACAAATTTTTCTCATGTTTGTTGTGTGCTTTTGGATATGTTTTTCCACAGCCTTTCATGCTACAACTTGATAACAGAACCTAACACTGATGAAGGAACTTTCTTTAAAGAATAAAACTTGATCATCTTGATTTTACAGTCCTTAACTCATCTTTCTCAGAACATCTCTTGGTTTACTATTGCAAACCTGTGGAATTTAATCTTGTTCTGAACTATTCCAGGCTGTTTATTTTCCCATATATTATAATTCAACTATGTTATAATCTTATTAACCTCCATATGGATATATGGATATTATGCATAATATAGAGATATTGATATACGTACACCAGTATTCCAATATTATTACAGTCACGCAGTTAAGTATGAATGCTACAAAAAAAACCTATATTCATCTTCAGTATAAATTCATCAGAACAATAGCAACAGTAAGTAGTCATTCTGACAGAGTACTGCTCTTTCTCTTAACTGTTCCTTTACATAATGTTTTACCAGGATGTTAATGGGGTAATGTATACAAATGGAAACGGGTTAATAATAAAATGTGGAACTCAAATACTTTTCATCAATTTTATTTCAATAAGGTAATATTTAAGTAAATATTAACACTAAAAACTGCATAGTCTTTCTAATCGCATTCATCTTTCAACTGTTTGAAAATTGAAAGGAATAGTTTTCTGCCTCTTTGAACTATTCATCAGATAAATAAAGCAATATTGAATAGGAAGCAAAGAATTATAATCAGTGGGGTGTAACCTTTTTAGTAATGTAGTTCTTAAGTATTCTTATTTACCATCAAATCAGTATTAGATACATTTTCAAAGTTGTAGAGCACCAGTTATCTTTCTATAGCCCAAGGAAATCTTTCAGAACAGCAATATATTTTGCATGCTTGCCAATCTGTTTCTGTACTGAATCTTTTGCACTGAAGGGTAGGAACATCTAGACAAGAATAAATGATGTATTTCAGATTTACCACAATCTCTCAGACTTTTGGTAAGCTCACTGCATGAAAAAAATTGTCTGACTATCATGTGGATGCTTCCACTGTTAAATTCTCTAAAAAACTTTCAAAACGACCAGGTCAATAATGACATTTCTCTCAGAACAAGTAAGACTGATTATTCATTGACAGAGCATGAAAGACCAGTGAAAGCAAAGAGAAACCCAGGAAAACCAGTAAGAAGCAAAGAAAAACACAACAGAGATAACTTCAGGTAGATTTCCATAACTTTTCAAATTTGTCCTTAAGATTTCATGGATTGCACTGCACTTTTCAGAAATTTATTTTCTATCAAGCTTCCTTCTGAAAACTATAAATTCTGAAAAGCTCAGATGTCCTTCTTAGGCCATAAACATAGATTCTGGGGCTTTTTTGATGCATTGTTGTTGGACTTGGGAGATGAGCAAAATTTGATTTACTCATTATACACCGTGCTGCCTATGGCAGGCACCAGCATACCAACACAGTATGTCAGGTCAAGAACCATTGTTTCCAGATGAAATTCTCTTTTCATCCCAATTTCCTTGAAGTGACCAGACAAATGAAATAAAAAGACTTCCCACATTTTAGACTGTTTAACCGTGGAAAATACATTTAACTGCACTGTATAAATAGGAAAAAATCAGATCTACTGAGTGGGTCAACACTGAAGATTTAGAATAATTTAACACCTTTCCACTCTCTTGCTCTCTTTCTGTCTACAGCTACTATGTCCTTTTTGCAGTTAATCTTCTTTTAATTGTCTGATATTTACTGCAGCACCTTTCATGCTATGAGATCCTGACTGACTGTTTCTGTTTTTGCCTGCACTGCAAAAATTTTTCCCATCTGAATATGGTTGTTTGTTCTCAGAGTAATTTACTCTTGTCTCCAAGAGATTTTGCATTGCCCACCCACACCCAGAACACATAACCTGAAAGCTGCCTGGCAGCACCTTCTTAAACAAAGCATATGTACAAACGGAAATGTTACATATACCCTGGACAAAGAACAAACAGAATTAATATTTCTTCTTGCACTTAGTTCACACCCTCTTTTTACCTTACTTGCTGAAACTGGGGTTATGATAGAGATGAACAGGCCTAGATTCTGGGATAGATTTTAAACATGATATTGGAATATTCCTCGCTTACTTATTTTCTATCCACTTTAGTGATTAAAGAAACATTTTAAAAGTCTGGGAAATTACAGTCAGTAAGTAGAGCAAATTATTTTAACAGTTGCAGTCACTGGGCTTTGTGCCTCATTGTTTCCAGGAATGAAGTGACATCAACATTTAGATCTTTAAAAAAAGTTTGAAGCATATGGGTTTTTTTTCTGTTTAATCTTATCACTTCACTTCAACTGAAACAAAAAATTATACACAGGAATGTTTGATTGCTCTCCAGAATTCTTGAGGATTGTCAGTGAAGCTGGTTGTTTGCTTCAGACTTCACTTTGGAAGATTTTCAGATCATATTTCAAAAGCTGTGAATATTTAAATAAAAGATGGACACTTTCCCAAATTAGAGTTACCTGCTTACATCTGTTTAGGACAGGTTTTTGCCAGCTGCTCATTCAATTATCACACAGGTGATGTAATTTCTCCTACTTTTAAGTTGATATTTTCAGTTTGAGTAATATTATCAACATAAGGAAAAAATAAGTTTGTCTCCAGAAAGTCAAGTGTAATATCCACTTAAAATCATTTGGAGCATACTGTGGAAGGATACAGTGGTAAAAACGTAATATTCTATCATATCAGAAATACTTTTCAGGCACACATCTATTCCATCAATTTTTTTTAATGAGAAGGATCCAGGTTTGCAACATTTGCATAAAATGCGGAAGTGATGCTTGCTTTCAGTATCCCTGCATCTCTGCATGTAAGCTAACCTCCTCCACAAAAACACATAGAAAGGCTGACAAATGTACCAGTTGACAGATTTCCAAATGAGAAAAAAAAAAATGTTTAGAAAAGTTAGTTTTGTCATCAAACTTAATCTTTAGTTATTCCAGAAAACTTAAATACACTGTATAAACGTTCAGCTCCTAAGCTAAACAATGTCATAGGACACAAAATTAGTGTTAGAAGAAAACAATTAGTTTCCAAAATATTTTTATTACATCAGTATTTAGATTTCAATCATTCCTCGGCATATTCTCATGTTTCAAGCGGAAAAAATGTTTTTCCAACTTCACTTTCAATTTTTTCCCCTAGGTAGTCATAAGTACTCAATTAATACCTGAAAATAAATGGATGCATTTGCATGATCTAATATTAAAAGGGTTTTTTTAATTATTATTTTAAAAGTAATACTTCAATTTATTTTAAGCCACACTAGAGGACATTTTTTTTATACTGAAGGAAAAAGCTGTTCTTCATGGAAAGCTACATGCTTACAGCTTGAGCAGCTGAAAAGTGTGGAACAATTTTACTTCTATATCTGTACTGAAAACACTGGAGTTTATGGTTCATTTTCTGTTACATTCCATTCCTTCTACTGTGGACAAGTAATTCAATTTCTCCTTGCAGTTTGACTCATCTAAAGTGTCTAAAAGTGTATCAGACTTTCCCTTGTCTAGTTGTCTTGGAAACTCTCACAGGAGGGAGGAGGGATCTGGCTCTAATTATCTACATCTATTTTGCTTTTCAGAATTTTCTAGTTTAGATATCAAGTGATCACTGAACACATAATAAAATAATAGGCTTACTGACAAGCTTAACAAGAGTTCAAGTGTATTTTGTAAATTTGTTAATGAAAATGACCTTCAGTTCAAATAAGGTAACAAAAGATCAAAAGTAAACTTGTAGGTAGGTAGCTGTATAAATGATGGAACAGGCTGGAGAACCAAGCCTGTATATCCCCATGGCCAGGTAAATATTGCTGCATTAAGACAAAACATGAGTCTGATATTATGACAATGAAGTAGTTTAAAATGATGCACAGTTCGGTATTTTTCTACCTGTTCTAGTGTACTACATTCTCTCTTGTCAACAAACTTTGCAAGTTTACTACCTCAGAAGAATAAAAAAAAGCCAAAGTAACTTTCTTTTATTTAATTACACTAGAAACTACAGTTAAAAGTAATCTGTGACTAACATCACTGAAACAAATCTTCTGTCAGATTACACTGGAAAGGAAAAAAAAAATATTATTAATCCAAAGTGTTGGGTTATTGAAACAAGAAAAGAAAATGAAACATAGAGATGGAGTTGAGTGGCATCAGTAAGTCTGCAGTCTCTGCCCAGCCTGAGCATTTTAAATATTCTACCAAGCAAAACAGATACATACAGGAAAAAAGTGAAAAATATATGACTGTTTTCTAAAGAGATGGGAAAAGCATTAGATCTTGAATTCCACCATTTTTCCTGACAGTAGATGTTTCTAAACTCTATCACAGTTATCAAGCGCTAGTTTTACTTGGTCACATTTTCCATCCTTTTTCTAAAATCTAGAATTTCATACCTGGACACAAATACATCTACACACCTACGAATACCTGCAGAATTCCTTTCCTGATAATTGAAGGTGATCATAGAATCATAGAATCCTGAGAGTTGGCCAAAACCTTTAAAGGTCATCTAGTTTACTCCCTGCTTGAACAGAGAGCAGATCTAGTACAGCTAGATCAGGTTACTCAGAGCCTGGTCTAGCATTTCCTTGAATGTCTCCAAGGATGAGGCACCCATCACGTTTTGGGCAGCCTGTTCCAGTGTCTCTCACTACTCTCACTGTAAAAGATTTTTTCCTTATACCCAAAAAATCTCCTCTCTTTAAGTTTAAAACCCCTGTCCTATCATGACAGACCCTGGTAAATAATTTGTCCCTTTTTTTCTTATAGCCTCTATACATACTGAAAGGCTGCTCTCAGGTCTTCCCATAGCCTTCTCTTCTCCAGGCTGAACAGACCTAGATCTCTCAGCCTGTCCTCATGTTCCACACCTTGGATCATTTTTGTGGCCCTCCTCTGAATGCGCTCCAGGAGGTCCGTGTCTCTTCTGCATTGAGGATTCCACATCTGGAAGCAGTACTCTAGGTGAGGCCACATCAGCACACAGTAGAAGAGCAGGATCACCTCCCTCGACCTGCTGGCCACATTTCTTTTGCTGCAGCCCAGGATACAGTTGGCTTTCTGTGATGCAAGTGCACATTGCTGGCTCATGTCCTTCTTGCCACCCACCAGCTCTCCCAGGTCATTTTCTAGGGTAACCCAGATTATGATAGGAAAGAGCAGAGTGTGGTAGTGATAGCTATAAGAGTAAGTGCTTCTAAAGGATAGAGGTTGAGCAAAGAACAAACAAGAGATCAAGAGCAGCAGTCTCATATCCCAAGAGAAAACATCTAGATGGGCAGAATAAAAGGTACTACCACACTAGTACAATGTAATAATTGAAGCTTGTTATTTAATAAAAAGCATTAGGATACTCAGGTTAAAAAATTTTAGTTTAATCTAAATACTTGTATATTTTTATAAAGGTAATGGACATATATCAACAACTATTTCACTTCATACTTTTTAATCAAGTCAAGCTAATAATAAACTTTTTAAATATATATTGCCCTTCTATACACTTACACTGTGCTAAAATGAGCAGGCACAGACAAGAGTGACATTTGTTCAAAGTGAGTAAAACTGAAGCACACTCTAAGTTTGTAGCATAAGTGAGAAGTGACCTGATAGAATAGACAATTAGCTTTAAGAGTATTTCAGTTTTGGTTATGTAAGAGGAAAAAAATAGAAAAGGGGGAAAATTGTGAACCTCTCTAGTGAAGAATAAGTAGTGTTGTACATTTCTCTATAGTTTCTTTGGAATCCACTGTCCATGGAAGGAAGATGCTCAATGCCATATATTACATCAATAAATATTTTGTTGTTTTCCCATCTCACAGTTTTAATATTTTTATAAAGTTTGTATCATTTTTCTTACAAATATAATTTATAGACTGATCAGTTCTGAAAGAATCGTGAGACAACATGCGCAGTCATATTCTGCCTACTTAAGTATGCACACTTGCTTTCAGTTACTACTTTTTTGTAACCATGTTACTTACACTAAATAACACTGTTTAGACATTAACCTGAACAGTCCCCAGATAGTCCTGGCTTGAAAATCTAATACAGAAGAGAGATGAGAAAAGAAGCTCACTTGTGTTCTTGAGGGTGACAGAATATACTAGTTGAAGAACCAACAGTAAAATATGTCTTGAACCCTGACTCAAAACCTGATCAGAACAGAATCACAGAATGTCAGTGTGACCGAGATTGGAAGAGACCTCTGGAAGTTGCCTTATTCAAACTCACTGCTCAAGCAGGGACACCTAGAATCAGTTGCCCAGGTCCATATTGAGACAAAATTTGACTGTCTCCAAGGATGAAGACACCACAGCATCTCAGAACTACCTGTTCCAGTTCACATGGACCTTCCTGATGTTGAAGGCAGAAACTTCTACGTTGCAGTTAATGCCATTGCCTCTTGTCCTCTCAGTGAGCACCACCTTTGCACTCTCCCTTCAGATATTGGTGCACACTGATAAGATCCCCTCTGAGACTTCTCTTTGCTGGGGTGAAGAGTCCCATCTCTTTTAGCTTTTCCTCATCAGCAAGATGCTCCAACCCCTTCATCATTTTAATGGCCCTTCATGAGACTCTTTACATTATGTCCATGCCTCTCCTCTTCTGTGCGGAGGAACTGAGAACTGGACCTTACCAATTCTGAGTACAGGGGAAGGTTCACCTTCTTCAACCTGCTGGCAATATTTTGCCAAATGCAGCCCATCAGCCTTCTTCGTGGCAAGGGCAGACTGCTGGCTCTCGCTCAACTTGATGTCCACCAGGGCCCCCAGATCCTTCTCCGCAAAGCTCCTTTCATCTTTTACAAGGCCAGCAGAAGTAGCTTGAGTTGCTGCATGCTGAGAAAAGCGCGGGGCTCACTAGGTTGCAGGAGTTCGAGGGGTTTTCTGAGCCTCGACTGTGGGCCCCGTGGGCGCCGTCCATCCAGCAAGTGACCGATAGTTCTGAGCAGCGTGAAATTCGCCCGTAGGGGGCGCCAGAGAACGGAGCGCCGCCACCCGGGGCCGAGCAGGGCAGGGCGAGGTGGGCTGCGCACTGACTCCGCCTCTCTGCCGCTCAGTCCGTGGAAAAGCTGTGGAAAAAGTTGTCCTGGGAGATGTTGAGAGGCACTAAAAGAGCAAGGCTATTATCCAGCATGGGTTCATCCAGGTAAAGTTCTGCCTTGGTAACGTGATCTCCTTCTATCAGAAGGTCACCAACTAGGTTTGCAGATAAAGGGAGAGGGGTGGCTGTTATATTTCCGGATTTCAACGAGGTCTTTGATACCACCTCTCGCAGCATCCTTTTGGGCAAATTATCCAACTGTGAGATAAACAGGTTCATGCCACATTGGGTGATGGACTTGCTCAGTGATGGTACTTGAAAGAGTATAGTGGATGGGGCCACATCTGGCTGGCAGATGGTCACTGGCCTGTTTCTTAGGGCTCAGCTAGGACAAGAGCTGTTCAACATTTTCATCAATGATCTGTGTGCAGGATTGGAATGCATCCTGAGCAAGTTTGCTGATGTTATTAAACTGGGAGGTGTTCTTAAGTTCTGGCAGGGACAAAAGGCCAGGCAGAGGGATATTGGTGGATTGGAGCACTGGGCAATTAGCAACAGCATGAAGTTCAACACGTCTCAGTGCTGGGTGCTGTAAGGTGGATGGAGAAGTGTTGGATGGAGAAGTGCTGGAAACAGGCACAGAATGGGAGATGAGCAGCTCAGCAGAAAGGGACATGGAGGTGCTTGTGGCAGCAGGCTCAGGATGAACCAGCAGTGTGCCCTAGCAACAAAGAGAACAAAACCCATTTTGGAGTGCATTAGACACAGCAACCTCACCTTGAATTCATCTCTGGGCTGTTTAAATAATGGTAAAGTAATTGAAAGCATACAGGAGAGGGCAACAAAGCTGGTAATATGACTGGAACTCATGTCCTTTGAGGAGAGGCTGAATGCACTTGGTTTATCTAGTCTGGACGAGATCTGAGATTTAAAATCTGTCTTCCTGAGAAGGGGAATCACATAGGGTGGTGCCAGACTTTGCTCCTGAGAATTGATGGCAAGATGTGGGGGAACTGCACAAAGCTGTGCCAAGGAAAGTACAGACTGGATATAAGGAAGTATTTCTTCACTTTGCAGGTGGTCAAACACTGGAATGTGCTTTCTAGTGAAGTGGTTTATGCCCCATGCCTGTCAGTGTTTAAGAGGCATTTGAACAGTGCCTTCATTAATATGCTCTAAGTTTTAGTTAGCCCTGAAGAAGTTAAGCAGTTGGACTTGAAGATTTTTAAAGGTTGCTTTCAACTGAGTTATTCTATTATTCTATTATTTCCAGCTTATATTGGTGTGTAGGGCTATTTATATTCATTTGCAGAACTTTGCAGTTCTCCTTGTTGAACTTCATGAGGTTCCTACTAGCCCACATATTCAGCCTGTCCAGGTCCCTCTGGATGGCAGCACTCCCCATTTTTTGTATCACCTTCAGACTTCCTGAGTACGCCCTCTGTCCTGTTATCCAGATTATTAATGAAGATGCTGAACAGAACTGGAACCAGTATATACCCCTAATGTACACTGCTAATTACTGGCCTCTAAGTAGGCCTACTACCACAGATCACCATCTCCTGGGTCTGGCCATTCAGTCAGGTTTCAGTCCTTCACTGTCTGTCCTTCAGTCCATACTTCATCAGCTCCTCTAAAAGGATTTTAAGACAGTGTTGAATGCCTTACTGAAGTCAAGGTAGACAATATCTCCCCTTGTTCTCCCCTTGTCCTACAAGTCATTATAGGAAATGATCAAGATGGTCAAATGTCATATAAGAATATTTCTTAATAAGTACACTGTTGTAGTAGGCATGAAATGTAAAACACCAAAACTTTTTTTAATTTATAATGCTAGTTTTAAGTCTCAAAAGCTACAAGTTAAAATAACAGTGAAAAAGAACATACTACATAGCTTTCGAGGACATTAGTTAAGCACATCTGCAATGTAGAAAAATGAAAAGAAAAAAAGCACCCCTTTAGGGAGTGGTTTTGGAGAATTTCTGAAATTGAGAGAAAAGTTTTTACTGATATCATGACTAGAGACTGATTTTGGTGCATTATGTAACACAGAGTTTTTGGATTTTAGAGTTCTTTAAGTACAGCACTAACCTCAAGCCATAATATCTCAGGTATTCCAAATACAGGATTTTCTTTTCTTGTTTTCTTAATTTCTTCCAAATTGCTCACCAATTGGTCTCCAGTGTAAAACAACAAGCATATTCTAATGCCTGCATGATACTGCTTGATATGAATGCACATTATTCTTTCCTGTGCTTTCATGTCTATACTTAAAACAATTCTCTTTATTTCTGAGATACCATTTCAGGTTTGAACAATCCTTTGATCAGTAGTACTGCTTTATGCAGTACTGCAAATTCAAAGTATAATTTTGTAATGGAGAAACAAAATACTGTTGTCATGGTAAGATTACAGACGATGAGTTGGAAATTGAGAAAGTAAGAGGGGTGGAAAACAAAACAATGCCCTGAAAAATACACTTAATGTTTGTGTGTTATATTTTTGTTTTCTCTAAGATGCTTATAAAGTATTTCAGGTCATCAGTTTAGTAATTAATTGTTGGATTTAACTTTTGGTGGAGAAATATACACATGTACAATGACTGTTATATGAAGCAGTGAAAGATAGTTGTGTTTTGATTAGAGTCATTCTGTCTACTTGTGATTTATCTGCTGGGTTTTATCACATATCAAGCACATATTTTTGGAAAATGAGTCAATCCTAGCAAGTGCCCCAGATTCACTTTAGTTCATTCAGTTCCTTCTTGTGTACTATATGTTATCATGACGAACGTTTTCTCAGTGTACTTTATGTTCCCTCTCTCATAATCAAATCAGGAAAGAAATGGTCTGGATGATTCCTACTTAGGGAAGTGACTTTGATTTCTCAAAACTTATGTAAGTAGTAGCTATAGTCAGGCTACATGTATGAGTACCTATTCTATATTTTTAGTTATTTTTTGATATTATAAGTAGTGAAAAAACTTTTCCCCAAATTCCAAAACATGTGTTCTATTTCTCTTTATTACTGTACTTAACTTTGCAACTGTTTTATGTATAAGGAAAAAGCATGGAGGAAATAGAATTTTACTGAGAACTACTAAGAAAACAGGAAATCAAGTTTATGTCTCCCAGGTCATAGACTGACATCCTAGTAATTGGAGAACCTCCCTTCTGTTCTTGTAATTCCCATTTATTATCATGATTTTATCTCTGTAGTGAGCTAGTGAGTTACCTATTCTCCAACAGTATTATAATAAATATGTATTTTGGTTGCTCTGAAAGAAATGCCTTCTGTTTCCTTGGAAACTAACAACAGCTGCAAAGAGCACAATGACACCATCTGATAGTGGAAATTCTCAGCTACAAAACATATCTTTCAACATAGTCCCCACCTCTAGCTATGCATTTTCGCCAGTGACGAATAAGAGTCTGCATGCTGTGCTTGTAAAAATCTACATGCACATCCAGAATTTGGTTTGTTTTTCATGTCACCATCACTGCTGCTGAAGTGCACCACCCAGTGCCTCACTGTATTCTCATCCACTGTTTGGTCTTCATAGATGCTCAACAAGCATTGATGAATGTCCCGGCGTGCCATTTTTTCCACATGAAAGAATTCAATAACAGACTGCCCCTCTGCTACCATCTGTCACACAGCAATAAAATGTAATGGAATATTGGCAGGAAAGTTTAATCACTACTGTCATTCCACCAACATCTGCCTCAGATGTTATGGGCCCACATAATAAAATAGGAGGCAATAATTTCGGTGCAGACTTTATAGTTAGTGTTGTTATACACTGACAGTTCCTGTATTTCAGGTCATCAAAGCAATAATACTCAAGTAACCTTAAAAGAGATGACATGAACGTGGTACAGTCCTTCCCATGCTGAGATACTGTCTCAGTCATTCATTCTCTCCAGGAAATAAATTATTTGCTTTAGACATCTTTCCATATCCATAAATAAAGACAGGAATGTTTGCTTCACTGTGTCAGTGAGACTGTTTCAAATGGTTAGACTTTTTCAGTTTATTTCAGCTTCTTGTAGTTCAGAGAGTTTATGTCATTTTTTCTAGCAACCATTTAAACCTTTCACTACATGTCTGAGGTTTTGAGATCAACAATTATTCCTTTAATTTGCACAGCAGCACTGCTATTAATAATGATCAGTAAAGTCAACAGGAGTATTAGGGTTTTGCATTATTTTCTCAACTCTTTTCCTATAGTATCTTTTTCTATTTGAGAAGCTTTGTAAACAGCTATGGCTTATAGAAGACATCTGTTTCTGTTTATCCCCCAGTAACAAAAAACTCCTCCAGCCACATCCAACAGAGGGCTTTAGAGTGTATTAGGGATTTTGTATCTTGACTAATTAAGTCACCTCAGATGGTTTGCTCTACCTTTAGCAAGGACTTCTGGTACTCCTCAGAGATACTTTTACAGATAATTCCCTATAAATAATGTCTGCAGGAAAAATAAAAACTAGGTAGGTAGCAACTGTTCAAGAGGATAAAATCAGCTCCAAATGCAATTGAAAAGTTCAGAATGATAAAGGCTGGAGGCAACAAAATGGGAAAATCTCTACTAGTAAACTAAATCATAAGTATGAAGAGGGGATATATAAAAGATATAAACCTAAGGCATAATCAACCACCTGCAGCTCTTTCTTTTTTTTTTCTTTCTCCCCCCCCCCCCCATCTTTTCATCTCCTTCACATGAAATTCAGAATTGTGATTTCTTTTCTTTAATAGTTCACTTTTCTTACCAGGTAGAACTAATATGCCTACTTTTCTCTTGGGACAAAATTGGTTAATGCTGCAAATCACCAACTTTTGTGGACTCAGATTTACAATCAAATTATGGCTGATCTCACACTATCTGTCTGCATGTGTGTTCTTAAAACATAAAATAAGTCAGTCAGAACTTAGTCAAACTGTATTATTTTGTGTTTACCACAAGATATAAAAGTCTACTTTGGTATAGTTGATGTAAGATAACTTGTACATTATTCATTTTGGGGAGTTAAAAAAAATAAAATATTAAAGCTTGATTTGTCTGCAAATTGATTTAGGTACTTTTCTGTATTTAGACTCCATTTAAATAATTTGTTTACCATACCAGCCCTCTGCTTCTGATGCTTTTAATATGCCAAAGCTGAAAGAAAAGAGTGAAATTCAGAGTCATACATTTGAAATTTTACATTTGCATACAGTAAAGGGAAAATCAAGTGGTTTAAAATGGAATATAAAATGTTCAGAACACAAAGAGAAGGAATGCAAGTTAGCTTCTTTCAGCTGAGATCACTAAAAACCCTTGTGCGCTTTAAATCTACACTTGTATACAAAAGTAGTGGAGGTGGATGTCTCTTTGTTCTCAGGTACCTCAGGCTGAAATTTTGTCTTCCAAAAAACAGTCCTTTATTGTCTTCTTTCAAAAATGAGATTGGCCATTCCTGCTTTTTTCAAGGCTCCTCAAGGCACAGTGTGCTAAGATAACAGGTGTTGCAAAATCAGCAGCTACTCTTAGGAACATTTCTAGCTAACTTGAAAACTTTGTTATTTAGAATAGCCACAGCCTTCTCAGGTGAATGTTCCCACCACAAAAACATACAGCCTGGAGATGGAACTACTCCTGAAAAAGGGAGTAGGATTAGGATCAAAATCCCACAGATGAAGGAAACCATTGATTGTAGCTGTGTATACCTTCAGCATGTCCTTCAGTTCTCTACTGACACTGCAATATTAGCACGTACAGCAGAAAACACTCTGGATGTGTCTAATTAGACTGGGTCTTTTTGCTAGTAGGATTTAAAATACTATAAATAAGATACCACAGAATCAGTGAGTAGGTAAGATACAGGAGCCTTGAAGATATTAGTTGGATATTCAAGGTGGTGGACTACAAAGCTCATCATGTTTGGCAAAATTCTGTGTTCTACTTTCCACCTAGTACTGACCTACTTAAATAACGAGAAAGAACATTAATGTAACACAGTATTTAAAGTGTTAATTATAATAGATATTACAAAGACCTTTCATTATTATAGAAGAGTCACCACCCAGCGCTACTCACTTCACAACTGGTTTACAAGCACCTTGTTCCAGGAACGCAAGCAACTCTTCCTGTTTTAAATGTCAATCAAGCTGTGTTAACATATCATTTTTCAGAGTTAGATAAATCTTCCAGCATTATTGTGGACATCAGAAATCACTGGAGATTACTTCCATTTGGTTATCATACTCAAATCAAATCTCTTCCACAGTATATTCCTCCATCTCAGTTTCTGAAAATATTTGATTACATGAACAGCAATCATGTAGAACTGTACCAGTTTTTCAGCATGACTAATTTTCTCAGGCAGGAGAGAGAGGCAGCCACACCAGTAACACACCTACCATCATTTTGCATACTATGCATTTTATATTTGCCAATCTGTTCGTATATAGGAATAATTTTTCAGCCATTGTAACCAATAGCTTTAAAAAGAGAACATCTAAAGTGATGACGTAAAAATGTTGGCATTAAAAAAAAGCTGGACAAAATTTAATTCAGCAAATGTGAGTGCAAATTATGTAATTTCAAAGCAACTGAATCCAGAAAGGGTGTAGATATTTCATGTTTACATAGTTGTGTATTTCCTAACTGCATCCATTTTAAGGTACACTGACCCATGTACCATGGATAAACTAGATAAAATAAACTGGAACAGGATAAACTGGAATTTTCAGAGGTAAATCTATAATATCTCATCCCATGATATGCTTAAGATTTTTTTTGGTAAGCTGAATAAGTACCTGGACTTCATTAAGCTCATCAGGACACGTTGCTTTGTTGCTGCAATTCAGCACCAAGCTATAGAAATTGTATTCACCAGTTATATGCATCCTTCTCTGGAGCAGGAACTGTGCTAGAACTCAGAGAGATCAACTCCACAGAAGAGTTGCATTCTACAATTTTCCAAAGAGGAGGCCAGCATCTAGTGTTTCCAGGCATGGATCTGCCAAGACCCGTCAGAGGATCACAAATGGTTTCTTAATATTTCCAAACTTTTTTGAACATTCCTCTTTAGCTCCAGCTGCTTTTATTTCCTCATTAAAGGACAAGATCAGAGGGAACCTGGCCAGTGATGTAGTTAACTGTATATGGAGTTCAGCCATATTTAATTATTCCATTATTTACCCCAATTCTCATTGCTTGTCCTGAAGTACCAGGATGATAAATTTACCTGCTCATCTTATTTACCCCCTTGCCAATAGTATCCTTTGCTTCATAGTCAGCAAATTAAATCAGAAAAAATGACAAAATATTTTTGAAATTCTCTCAAGCTTAGAAATTTGAAAGTTATTTAAAACATTTTGCTATTTTAGACAGTGAGCCAGCACTGCAGTATGTACAAAAGAAGTTAGTGATGAAGGAGTACAATATATATATATATATATATATATATATATACACACACTCTCCTGTCATGTAATATCTTCTAGATATGAGGGAACAAACTATGCCCAGCATGTTAATGGAAGTCATTATAACTCAGGCCCCAGGCAGATCCACCTGCAGGAATAAATGGCTGCCACAAATTTGTGGTTCAGCCAGGTGAGATCAGCTATTATTTATTGCCTGGTCTGCATGGATGGCAACTGAGGTTACTTTTCTGTTTGAGCAGATTTCATGTGACTTGAATACTGTGAGACATATTGTTTGAAAGTCAGAACAGGAAACTTGCTGAGGGGGGTGACTGAGGTCTCTCTATTTAAGTGCCTATTCCCTTCTGAGCTTTTGTGCTGAACATAGATAACCATCTGTGCTCAATTGCTAGTTATGGTTTTCTAACATCAGCATCTGCTGATAAAGAAAATATGGGAGTCTGTGCCCATAATAACTGAAGCCTCATTTACCACATCAAAATGCACTTTCTAATTGTTCAGTTTTATTTTAGTTGAGTACAGGTGTTGTCCCTCCTTCTGCCATCTGAAATTATTTAGAGTAGGATTCACCCATAGAATGCTGTAATTGTTAGCTTTTTATAAAACTGGATTTTTATAAATGGATAAAAAGTAAAAATTGTGTTTTATATGTCTCTCAAATAAATTCAAAGATATACATACTTTCTGAGTGTGTCGTTCTGTGTAACCACGTGCTCTCAGTCCAATACAGTAGTTTATAGACTAAGGACAGATGAAAGTGAAATCTCTTAAGATCATGGAAAATATATCTCTTTAGTGCCAACTGTAAAATATTAGCCCAGAATGTCTGCCTGTCTGCAACTGACTATTCCTGACAAATTTTCATGTTGCAGTACATGGCATTTTAAGTCACAAATAATCAATCTTATAATTGGCACAAAGCCACAGACTGCACTGGACGCAGTGTGCGCCCACACCACTTTCATATGACACATTGATTTCGTATGGGATATTGTATTTCAATTTGTCAAAATCTCTCACAAGTTTTGATGAAAGCATCATTGGAAGAATTAATGATTTAACAGAGGACACATATTTTCTTAGTATCTCTGTAATGGGAGCTTCTGTATCTTATATCAAGGGAACTCCTCTGCAATTAGAGCAGTTGCATGGCTGTGGAGAGTCAGGTGGGGTTTCGGGGGCTTGCTAGCTGTAGCTAATATCTAGCCACGACAGACCAGAGACAGTTACATGAAGAATAATTCAGTTGTGTCCATATTGTGATTCCAGGAGGCACAGTCACTAGAATACTATGTGAGACGACCTAAACTGGCTTTCATAAGACTTTTTGAGCTCTACCTGGCAGACACACTTCTGCGTTTCCTCAGTGTTTAAGCAGTCATCAAACTGTTCATCCACACTTGTGTAACATTACATTTGGCTGTCTGCTACTACCTCCAGTCTCTGCACATACAGCACAGCTAATCCAAAACTGAATAAAATTTCAACAGATAATTGAGTTTATGTAACAGACATTGTAAAAGAATATAAAGATAGACTTAACATCAATAAAAAGCTGAAGTTCAAGCCAGAATCATGATCTAAGACAATCTCTACAGCACAAGGACTTCCCTTCAGTTGTTTGATTAAAAAACAAAACAAAACAAAACCCTAAATAAAAAATTGAATCAATTTATGCTTAGAGAAGCTGCTTTAGCAAAAAGACTAAAAATCAGCTAATCTCCAACAAATGTAAGTGCTGTCAGCGTTCTGAGATGTCTGAGTTTTCAAGGTCAGTTGCTGCATTCATGAGGCAGGAACCCCTACTGAGAGCTTTGGGAAGTACCAGGCTATTTCTTCCATCAGCAAGAATAAGATTTCAAAGAATCAGAATTCTCAGCGTTGGAAGAGACCTTTAACTATCATCTAGTCCAACTCCCTAGCAATGAACAAGGACATACAGAGTTAGATCAGGTTGCTCAGAGCTTAGTCCAACCTGGCCTTGAATGTCTCCAGAATGGGGCTTTCACCACATCTCTGAGCACAAGGCCTGGTGATGTTTTTAATTCATAATAAACAAAGCTCTTTTCTCAAAAGCTAGGAGCCTAAACTGATTCATGTTACGATATTCAGCAGCCTAAAGGGTCTGAATCTTGACCTTCTTCAAGACATACTGGAACTGAACCACTTAAAAAAAATTCCCAACAAGTGGATAAAAAGAATCATGAAAACATAACTAAGAAAATGTTGGTTTACTGTTTCTGGAAGCAAGGAGATGGTTTCCTCCCTACCTTAAGCAAATGTTTTTACTTTTATGTTTTAAATCCTGTGGCTAGTATGTATCTATATTCTAAGTTGTATGAAATCTACTACAGTTACATCATTTGTGCAATCAAAACAACAAAAATTTTTATGCTGTTAAGGTAGTAAGCTGTATTACAAATATTATACAAATCTTTGCTAAGTCATCAAGAAAAGAAGCAACTGGTTTAGATCCCCAAAAATTCAAGTAGTAGCACAGAATTTAATGGAGTGAAATACAACACAGTACAATACAATACAGTACAGTACAGTACAATACAATTTAATGATTCAATTGCAAGAGACCTTCAAAAATGATATAGTTCAATTGCCTGACTTCTTCAGGGCTAACCAAACGTTATCCAAATGCTTCCTGAATATTCACAGGAACAGAACACAGTCATCAACCAGGACTCTAGGAAGCCTGCTCAGTGTTTGATCACCTTCACTCTAAAAAATTTTTTTCTAAATGACTAATCTGAACCTCCCCTGGTGCAGCTCTGTTCCATTTCTGAATATCCTATTATCAGTTCACATGGAGAAGAGTCCAGCACATCCCACTCTGCTTCCATGCAGGGAGCTGGAGAGAGCAACGAGGTCTCATCAGCCTTTTCTTCAGACTGGGTAACCAAAATGTCCTTAGCATCTTCTCATAGTATGTATGCTCCAGCCTTTCTCCAGCTTTGTTGCCTCCTTTGTATGCTTTCCAAGGAGCACCTTAACATTCTTTTTATATTATGGATGCCAAACCTGCACACAATATTCAAGGTGAGCTCATACCAACATTTAATCTATTGGGAGAATTACCTATTTTGATCAAGATAGCTATGCTATGTTTAATGCATCCCAAAATGCAGATTGCCATCTTGGATGCCAGAGTTTACTACTAACTCACACTAAGTGTACTATTGACAGAATATCATTTTGTGTGAATGAAAATTTATGTAAATATGAAAAATATAGGATAATTGGGCAAGAATATTCCTTTTTTATATTAAACAAAGAGAGTCATGTGGCAATCACAGATCATGTACTGTACCTAACTAAATTACTTAGTCAGTGTTAAAAATGCAAATGTATGGCCACTTAGAATTCTATTCAAAAACAAGTGTTCAAAGAGAAGATCTGATGTGAAAGAGCTGAAAATATTACATAGTTCTAGCAGAATTTTCATCTCCAGATCTCTGTTTCAAATTGTAATCAATAATATCTGAAGACTGAAATGAATTTCTTAGTCCACTCATTCCAGGTGAACATTTGTTAATATCATATTTATTATTCTGAACACAGGATCAAACTGGCTTTGTTCCTAGACTGCATTTTATTGTAAGAAAATGTTTCCTGTAGGATAGGATATGCTTTACCTCTATGAATAGAGCTCTTCATTTGATAGGTATCATTAAATATGATCTCACAAAAAAATGGCAACAGAGGAAAGACTGAAAGATTGCAGTGAAAGTTCAAAAAGAATAGGACTCCATGTAGTTCAATTTAAATAAAGATAAAGATAAGACTTATAGTCAGGATTCCAAATGGTTTCAGGAACAACTATACAAGCAGTAGGATTTGGACAGCTAACAGCGAGGAAAAAGGAGATCATAGGAAATTCGATAGAAATTTCAGCATTCAAAAATAACACAGATAAAATAAAGGATCTGTCTATGCAGTGATATACAGAACTGTGGAGATAGTTTGGAACATTCTAGTGGTTTCTATGCCCCCAGTAAAATCAAATTAGTTTTGATTGGAAGCTGGAAACATTTTATCTTGATCCAAGTGTCCTCCGTCCACCTCCAAATTTAAGGTCAACAAAAAGTCTACAAAAAATTAAAAATAATATGTAGTACTGCTGCTTGCATATGGACAGTCAATGAGGTAAATGTGTTTTGCTGAAATGTTCCACTTACTAAAGCAACAGGTGGAAACCATGTGCAAGCTTTAACTGTTTTTATGTCAGCATTCTCATTACAGAACCACATTCTCTTCCTGAAGTTTCATGTTGTAACTTTATACATCATCTTAATTGACAGAGAGGTTTGGTGTACTCAAAAGATGACTGTGTCCAGGCACAAAAGTTATGTGTCTCTCTATAGTTTAAAGTAGTAGTGTTAAAGGACCGTGTAGATGTATATATAATAGAACTGTCTGCTATATTCAGGACCAAAATACATAGTATATTGAAAGTATAGTACAGGAATCTTTTTATATTAGATTACAAGATCAGCGCAGTAAGTCTTTCTTCCGTGCACACTTCGTTGCATGGTAAATTGTCAGCGCATATTTGAGAAATATTTTTGCAGTTCATTGATTTACATCACTGGTGTAGATGCACTTCAGCTGAGCCCCTTGCCTCATCCCTAATCCCATTATCGCTTCCTTAGGCTCATCTCTAGCAGGCTTGGTTTTATTCTCTTCCCTCTTCACATATAGTTTAAAGCCCACTCTACAAGCCCTGTGAGCTCCTGGACAAGGATCTGTTTCCCCCTTTGAGAGGGGTCCATGTGAGACCCATCACCAGACCTCAGGCCAGGTGAAAACCGCCCCATGATGGAAAAATCCAAAATTCTTGCTTTTGCACCAGTCTCTCAGCCATGTGTTTATAACATGGATTTTTCTGCTCCTCTCAGTGTCCTTCCCTGCCACAGAAGGAATAGAGGAAAATGCTACTTGTATGCATGCTCCATCAACTAACTGTTCCAGTCCCCTGAAAGCATTTTGATAATCCTCAGGCTTCTACCAGTGACCTCATCACTGCCAGCCTGAACTATCAATAAAGGGTAATAATCAGAGGGGTGGATCAGACTGAGGAGTTTTCTAGAAATATCCCTGACCTTCGCCGACTCCTACAGGTAGGGTCAGGCAGACGTACAGGGCCCTTCATTCCTCTCAGAAGGAAGTTGGCTATGACAATCACCCTCCTAATAGTCATCTGTATTGCTTATCTAAATGTCACTCATTCGTTGTGATCAGCTCAACAGTCAGCAGGGAAGAGGTTTTGAGATATGAGAGGCCTGCCAAATATGGGCAGAGGCCCAAATTTCTAAATGACTTTATGTCAGCATGTGGACTTATGCACTTGGCTGAAGATCTGTACTACTGCAAAATACATATTCTAATGATATTTTAGATACCTGAAAGTCTTGGAAGACACTCTGGAGCTCCTTTGCTGATGATAGTTCTATACCATTTACCATAACTGAGAGTCTAAATTTCACTCCAACTTAAGCTTATGTCCCTGGAAAGGTTGAGACTCCCTTCTTGTTATGCAGGTCACTGATAATTAGCTTAAATATGCACTACTAATGATAAACAATAAGCAGCTCCTGTGATTTCCATCTCTAGGAATCATGCCTTTCATATATTGCATATCCTGGTTTTCTGGAAGGTCTAGCATTGATTTACAGCTGTTGATAGTGGAGCATGTTAAATTAAAGAGAGCAGCATTTTCAACCTTAAGGATGAACAGGTGTCTGATGAAAATTTACATTCTCATGAAGGAAAAAAAAGCCCTGAAATTGCACAATGGAATGACAAAATTAGTCCCAATCTTCACCAGCACAACTTCTGAAAGCTTTGTTTATAGATTAGCAGGCTTGTAAGAACTGCTTTTATGCATTAGGAATCACTAAATAATACATCAGGAGATGGCAGTTATTTTTAGCCACCAAAAAGAAATCTCAAAATACAGTGTAGTTGCTCTCAGATAGTTTTCTTTCAGAAAACTGGAAGAAATTAAATATGCTGAAAAGATGCTGAGTTTTTGCCAAGTATTTAAACTTTGGAACTTAGTTGCTAAGATATGAACTGTGATCACTATTTCAGTTGCTTTTGTTACAACTTCTTACATTTCATTTGAAATTTTTTTCAACCAGACCCTAGCAGTCAGATTACTTAGCTATGTACTATGTATTTTTGTCACGTAATTTTTACAGGTAAAATTACCATGCAGTAAAACTTTCCTTCATAGTAATACTAAAAGCTCACACTTATTTTAGGTTTTATTTTTCTCTGAGTTTTGACTGAAAAAAGATGGATAAACAATTATCAATTTTAGTTATAGTTACCAGAAATCACAGTTGTCATAACTGTCTTTTTCCATATAGTCATTTGGTAATTAATCCTAACTCCTTTATTGACTGAATTATTAGAAACTATTTCTCAAATAATTTTTATAGTCCTTGACTGTTCACAGACTGATCACATCAAATATTTGACATTTGATTTTGAGCTTCATCTACACCATGAATTATTGTTCTTATTACTAAAATTTTATTTGCAGTGTTTTAAATAGCATATTGCAGAATAACAAAATTAGTATGATCACTTATATTTACAGTTTTTAAAATTTAGAATTAACTAAAACTTGCACATCATCAACTTTTAATGAGTGACAAAACAATGGATAATATAGGATTCCTTAGAACTCTGTATGAAAAAAAAAGTTTTCTGACAAAAGTAACCTAAATGGGAAAACTTTGACTTAAGTTTGCCTTTTAAATTATTTTTGCAGCTAGGGAAGGAAAGCCAACTTTGAGATTATTTGGGTTTATTTTCTCTTAAAAAAAAAAAAAAAAGAAAAGAAAATTCAAATTATAAGGCATTAGTTCCTTCACTTCAATTTTCTTTGCAAATTTTGAACTTTTGTTTGATTAAAAGCCAAAACAGTAATAAAAGTCTTTTGCCAGAGTGCAGAGTGGTATGTTTTGCCCTAAAACTTCAATTTAAATGATTTTAGCCAGCAGTAGTGAAGAAAATACATCTAAGATGAAAGAATTTGTGCATTTTTTATGTTGTTAGAAGTGTCTTACTGCTATAGCTAATAAAAGATGTATATTTTAGATAATTGATTAGAAGAGTTTAGGTTGGGGGTGGTCAAATAGTTTAACTATGTTTTCACTTTAGTGAAACAGCTTCAGACACACTTCAGCATAGGGAGATTCGAGAATTAAGCATGTGCTTACAAAATATATTAAGCAGGGCCTGAGCTTTTTATGGTACCCGCCCTAGTTTCCCTATCTTCTTAATTTTCTCAGAAGTACTGCATGCCCACAAAGTGTTCTTGTTGAACATTGATTGGTATCATCAGCAACTACAATGCACAATATACTTGCAAATGAAAATGATGAAAGTAAAATTGTACTTTTCTATGTAATTTGCCTTGGGACGTGCTTCTAGGACACTACAGTGCAGACTTTATCATAAAACACTTCAGTGAAGCTAAGGAATGAGCATTAACATTAACTGAAGCATTTTCAAGTATTGCTGTATCACCTCTGCTGATTTCACCAGTACGTATAGGACCAGATAAACAACTATATAAATGTACAGAGCACATAGATAGTATGATACTAGATGCAACAATATCTAACAGTTTTACAAGCTCGTAAAAAATGAGATCATAAATATCCAGATCACTATATCCAGAGGAAAATCATACTGACATGTGAGTGTCATACAAGTGAAAACTCTGTCCTGTCTGCTCTTTACTTGAGCTAACTTACAGTAAATGGCAACTGCAACTCCAGAGTAAAAAGTAATTTTGATAGTGAGTAGTAGGCTCCACTCTACTACTCTCAAGGCACTGACTACACCAGTTTTGCTTGTTCACTAGTGAATTGGATATCTTCTTGTTTTCCAGCTTGAATACCAAGACCAAAATAACAAAAAAAAAACAAAAAAACCAGTCCCATAGTGATTGCTTTGGTGTTAAAGGGAAGCTGGAATGGAACTGCAGTTTCTTCCTCAAAATCCCACAGCAGATACTGTATGTACAATCTTTCAACTGTGAAAGATTACTGTGAAGACTGAAAATATATTTACTTCTGTCAAGTACCTTGTTTAAATAATTATTCTTGCTTTCTCAGAGGGACTCTCTTTAGCTTTCCACAAGCCAAGAGCAAACTATGATCACTGTGTAACAGCCATGACCATTGTGTAGTACATTTTTTTTGTGTGTCTACCTTAAACAGTCAGCATTTAAATATCTGTATGAGAGTTATAATTATGCATGAGATATGGAGCTATGCCCAACACAGAATGCTGAAGAGATTGTATAAATTGACTAATGTTGACTTCTGAATGAGAAATGCACTCCTAGACTTGGGTATAGTAAGTACTTGGACATACACCAGAAAAGATGTTTAGTCTGTATCTACTTTGGGTGGAAGGCTTTGTCAAATAAGAATGCTTCAAAATATCTTTATGATTGGATGAGATGGAAGGGAGAATACATAATTGCTGCAACATAGTTTATGGAACAAGAAGGGAAAGTATATCCGATAGTAGCACATACAAATGAGATATCTAACAGCAAGAGGGATCAGAGAGTGATTACAGTTTACAGAATTTTGCAAGTTGTAGCAGCAAGAAAAGTTAATTGCTTTGAAACATTCAACACATCTATCTGCTGTAAAAAATGAGTAATATTATACACCTGGGGTTTTAGCTCAGTAGTTCACAGAAACAGACTCAATCTATGTTAATCTAATTTAGTTAAATGTCTCAAGCTTTCACTTAGTCCAAAATTCCAATTAATCTAAAAAGCTACAAGATAACATCAAAGTAGGATAAGCTTGGCCAAGATCTAGTTGAACATAATATGAGCTTCACACAGTAAGGAGTCAGTGGCAAACTTACCAGCTACATAATACATGTAAGACTGACAGCCAGACAAATGGAGAATGAGTTGTGGATCTCCTCCTTAGTATACTATTACAAATTCCCAATTTAACTCAGAAAATTGCCAAAAACACTTTGCAAGATTTCTTTCATGAAAATCTCTTATAGAGAGATTAAAAAGAAGTGTGGTGATTGTTAATGAAGATACTGGGTATAGCTGGAAGGAAAGTATTGGAAGGGAAATAAGGATAGGAAAACATTCAAAACTTGCTTAATGAGAAATCTAAAGGCAGAACTAAGGCAGGGATAGAGAAGTAGACTGTTTTATGCGTAGACACCATTATGAAAGAATGAGTGAAAATGAGTGTGAGAAAAGAGGAACAGAGAAGCAATAAATTTTGCAAGCTACCTTAGCATACCAGTAAAAAGAATACATTAGATCATATTGCTACAAACAAAACTTTTATAAATACAAGATGAACATACTGAAGAGAAAACTGACATAGATTACCTCTCTCACAGCTCATTCCTTGAAACTGTTTGATTTTGAACTGGTAGTTTTAGACTATGGAAATACTTCCTTATTCATGGGTTTATAAACTTCCTTTTTGGTTTGAAACCCTTGGATGCCTTCTCTTTTGTCCCTTCTCTTCATCCTCATATGCATGCACCTCCCTGCACTTCATAGGCAAAGTGGAGGCTTGAGGCTGTGGTGGGACTGGGTCTTCTTCAGAAGGCTACCGCAAAGTCAAGAAGGCTAGACCCTGCTGCTTGTTGTCATGGGCACCTGCAACCAAAGAGTGAACAGGAAAGCCACCTGTTCTTCCAGTTCAGTCAGAATAAGCATAGTTGTCACTTCTACTTTCTTCTCTGCAGTCCTTGCCCTATCACTAGTGACCTCTATTATGAGTCATTATCCCTTTTTGCAGTTTTATACTGCTCCTAGATACATTTCTGGTGGAAGTGCACCAACTCCCCTTGTTTGTGGACTTGCTTAGGTTGGTTTCAACACTTCTGTTGCAATTGAAGCTGCTTCAGCATTTTCAGGTAACATAGATATGGGACAGGATGCTAAGTAACAGCTCCTATTTGTACATTCTTTCATGAATCTATTTGGTGTGTGAAGAAGATGATAGCTTGCAAAGAAGGCCAGAAGCTCTCATTTAATTGTTGGAGTCAAAGACAGAAAGCACTATATTTTCTACAGCTCTGTTGAAGGCCACAGAACAGCATTTGTAAAGTCACCTTCGCTCAGAAATCAGCAAACAACATTTTCCACTGCATTCTAAGCTAGAAGTACTCCATTACAGATGTTACAAAAGTAGGATGTCTAGCAGTGCAACTTTAGAAAAAATGTCCCACAGTTAGCATGGACATCTTTAAAGAATGATGGGATCTTGAGATTAGCTGCAATGACATATCCAATTCTTTAGTAATCTGCACTTGAAATTTTGACAAGTGCTGATAAGCAGGGGAAGGAGAGAGGTGGAGCTATCCTTACTGGGTCTTTGTAAATTACTCTCAGCTGTGTTTAAGAATGCTACAGTGTTTAAAGTGTCTTTATAAAGAGGAAATTTGGGAAAGTAACTGAATCATTCACTATGCCCGTCCTGACTGGGAAGTGATCTGGGTAATATGTAACTGGAAATTCTTTGATATGTGAGAAAATTACAAGAGATTTTTTAGGGATCTTTTTATTAATAAAATAAATAGCATTTCTTCTCACTGTAGCCGTTCACCACAACAAGAATTTTTAGTTTGAGTGTTTACAGTACTGCAATACAGACTTATTGTGTAATCTGTTTCCTGCAGAAATAATGGCAGGGGGTTACTAGGCCCAGTTTTCCTTGGCAGCCATAGCAGCGGGAAAGGTGCATCAGAACTGTGTCTTATTGGTCTTGGCTGGAGGGAAATCAAACTGTTTCATTATTGTTGCTGTGCAGCAGCTTTGCTGAACTACCAGGGAATAAAACTGGAAAGCTGCCAATTAAAGGATCTTTTCCTTGTGCTGCTTGTAGATAGCACTGACATGGAGAAGCAGGCCAAGACAAAAAGAGCAGCAGGATGGGAAAAGATGCTGGCAGACACAGCCTTCAAGCAGAGACCATGCCTCTTTCTGGAAATCTGTCTTTGGGTTGTAAAAAAGGCATTAATCACACCAAGATGATCACCAGGGCTCCCTTTGGTCACTTTCAGACTAGGATTTTGTGGAATCTGTGGCCAGAGAGAAGTACTGAAAGAAACATTTTATCAGTCCTAACATCAGAAAATAACACAAAAACAAGAGCCTTGATTTCCATCTCTTCCTGCTGGGATTCACACTACAACGAGCAGGTATTTACATGACATCATCAGATATTAACAAGATATGGACAGAATATCCAGATGATGGTATTCTCTTGGCAAAAAAACATTGATTCAACAACACATACCGTAAACGTAACCGGTAAGTTAAATGGCTTTTAGCTTTCATGCAGGCAGCCTTCATTTTAAACTGAAATTTGCCCAGACTGTTTCAGCTGGCAGTGACATGCCTCTCAGCAGCCTCCTGATCCAGTTGATGGGAAATTTTTCAAACAGCAAAATGCTATTTTCTCTCCTATTATACCCAGATCAAAACAATGGAGTTCTCTGCTCCTGAGGTCATTCATCTGCATTGCAATTTCATTTTCTTCCTGATAGAAAGAAATGGTAAAACTCATACACACAAAAAGTTCTAAAATCCCCAGAGAACTACTTTAGAAAATATGAGATCAAGATCTCTATAGTATGGTCAGTGCTGCACCATAGGAGTTAAGTTAGTTAAGATTTCATTATGGCTTTGGCTATCTCAGATGATTACATAGTTCTGGATTAATTTAAGTAATTCATTTTGAAAATGAATTAACTTTATATTTGGGTTGATTATTTCAGATAGATAAGGTTATTATTTTTTAAGTCCTTTTAAAAAATATTGATTATTTATTCTCTTGTAATTCATGGGGTATATAAAAAAGAGCACTATGAAGCTCTATCACATCTTCCATGGCAAGAACACTATGTATAGTACGCTCCAGTGATCTACATTGATCTTATAACCTTTGTAAATTAAAGTTTGAAATTACTTTTATCAGAATCAGTTGAACTGTTATTAAATTGATTGTATATGCCTGAAAATTGGTCTTTTAGGAAAAAAAAAAAGTCTTTATTTTCACTGAATTTGAAAACAAGACTTATTTAAGAGTTCAAAAACTATTTAAAACTTTTATATTATCTTTGGGAAAAAAGTACTGATGATTAAAAAACAAGTTTAGATTTTAAATTATAATGAGAATTAACAAGTCCAGACACACAAAGTAATTAACATTATCTTTCAAAGGTTGTAAAGAAGCATTGCAATCAGATAGATTTTGTTTGATATAACTTGGTATCTTCCACAGTACTTTAACTGCATAAGAAAAATGCAGTGTTTCTTTTTAGACAAGGCAAGTTCTGAAGTACTAATCTGCTTACAGTAAAATAAAAGAATTTTTTTCATTTTCCAGGTCATAAAGAGGATACATCAGACATTACAAAAACAAAACAAACAAACAAACAAAAAAAACCAGGCTAAATTAGCACTAAAGAGTGATGAGTCATTGGAAGAGAGGATGCCTTCTGTGTTAACTTCTTGCCTCATAGTGGCTTGGCTGAGGAACAAGAGCATGTTAGGCTGGAAAAGGGAAATGTAACATGTTCAATTATGTCATATGCATTTTCCAATGGCACCAACTACTGGGATCTTCCTTGTGTGGAGAACCTCCTAAGAAACCATATTGTGTCAAGCTTGCAAATGGCCCCTGCTGTCAGGAATAGTGGATAACCAAAATATGGTTGTTCTTGACCAGTGGAAATCACACTGAAGAACTATCCAAAAAGAAGCCAAGGTAATTACTCTTTTGTTGTACACCCTGCATGGACAATTAGAGATGGAGGTCACAATTCAAGTCTGTCCTTTATGCCATTAAATCCCAAAATAAGAATGTCACATTAGAGTCACTGTATGTCTAGCCTTTTTTTTTATTATTATTTTAGTTTTCTGTGCAGGTAGGGATAGGCAACATCCACAGCAAATCTTTAAGAACAAGATCTGTCAGTATACCCTTCTGATACTCTTAGACTGAGGGCTGACAATATCACCACCGTCTCTTTCTAACTAGGACTCTAGATGTCAAAGAAAATGATTAAAGTTCCGAAAAATAAAATAAAATAAATTTGAGAATTCTTATTAAATTCTCTGCTCCACTTTAAGAGTCTCTAAATTAGACTACCTCTAAATTCAAGTCTAGCTGCCTTCTGCTTCACTTTCACTAGGAGAAAGCTCCTAGTTTCTGCTGCAATCCAGAGTGGCCTTTCTAAGATTTGACTGGAGAAAGAATTTGCAAAGATAGACTTCATTTCACAATGGTAGAAAAGGTTTTCATCCTAAAATCACCAATTCAGTGAGGCTGAAACACTAGTATGGCTTGCAAACAAATGGCAGGTCCTGGGGGCTTCAGAATGTATTTTTAAAAGAAACATATGCTAATCATGATATGCTCTATATAGCTGAAACTGCAAGATTCACAAGGGAACTTCGTTAGCCCCAGTTCTGAGTAGTGCTAGAACTCTTGGGAGATTCAATAAGCTAGGTGATTATTCATTTATTTATTTATTAAACAGGATTTTTCCTAGTTCAGTCCTCTGGGCTTCCCAGGATTTTTTTTTTTTCATTTCTGTTCTTTTCCATCACTACTTTGCTGTTGCACAGGATATAGTTTGTCATCTAGGAAAAGAGCAGCAGTACTCTCCTCTCTTACTTGAATAGACAGGCAGATCATTAATGCTATACAACAGCCAGCTGAGTACGTCCTGCCTTCTGCAAAATAGACAGGCAACTCATTATTCAAAGGTGAATATATAGGTATGAACATAAAATGTGTCTGAATGATAAACCCAGTGGACCTTATGGAATAAAATTCAGTATTAGTTTGTAAATAACTTGGAATATCATGCCTCAAACTCAATAAAATAATGCTTGCCAATTCATTTTGTTCAGATTCCATTTTAAAATATCACAGAATCATATCATAGAATCATAGAATGGCCTGGGTTGAAAAGGACCTCAAAAATCATTTAGTTTCAACCCCCATGCCATGGGAGGATCGCCAACTACTAGCCCAGGCTGCCCAGAGCCACATCCATCCTTGCCTTGAATGCCTCCAGGGGTGGGGCATCCACAACCTCTCTGGGCAACCTGTTCCAGTGCGTCACCACCCGCTCTTAGGGAAAAACCTAACATCTAACCTGAATCTCCCCTGTCTTAGTTTAAAACCATTCTCGCTTGTTCTATTACTATCAACCCATGTAAACATTTGTTCTCTCTATGGTTTATACATTTCCTTCAAGTACCGGAAGGACACAATGAAGTCTCCCCAGAGATCTCTCAAATCTAAACAAGCCCAGTTCCCTCAACCTTTCTTCATAGGAGAGGAGCTCCATCACTCTGATCATTTTAGTGTCCCTCCTCTGGACCCATTCTAAGAGATCTGTGTCTTTCTTGTGCTGGGGGTCCCAGACCTGGACTCAGTACTCCAGATAGAACCTCAAAGAACTGAGTAGAATGAGACAATCACTTCTGGCTCCATGCTGGCCACTCCTTTTTTAATGCAGCCCAGGATATAGTTGTCCTTCCAGGCTGCAAGCACACACTGCTGGCTCATGTCCAGATTCTCATCCACTAGGACCCCCAAGTCCTTCTCTGCAGGGGTGCTCTCCAGGATTTCTTTCCCCAGTCTGTATAAATACATGGAATTGCCCTGGCCCAAGTGCAACACCGTGTACTTGGCCTTGTTGAACCTCATCAGATTCACATGGGCCTATTTCTCCAGCCTGTCCAGATCCCTCTGGATGGCTTCCCTTCCCTCCAGTGTATCAACTGCACTGCTCAGCTTTGTGTCAGCTGCAAACTTGCTGAGGTTGCACTCAATTCCATTGTCTATGGCATTGACAAATATGTTGAAGAGCACCAGTCTCAAGACTGACCCTTGGGGGACTTCACTTGTGACAGGCCTCCATCCAGATTTAGAACTGTTGGTCACAACCCTTTGGCTGTGACCATCCAACCAGTTCTTAATCCATTGAACAGTCCATCTTTCAAATCCATACCTGTCCAATTAGAGAGAAGGATGTGGTGAGGGATCATATCAAAGGCTCTGCAGAAGTCCTGGTAGATGACATCCGTCACCCTTCCCCTGTCCACCTACGCCAAAACTACATCATAGAAGGCCACCAGATTGATCATGCAAGATCTGCCCTCAGTGAAGCCATGCTGGCTGCCTCGGATCACCTCTTTATCTCGTATGTGCCTTAACATGGTAACTAGGAGGATCTGCTCCGTGATCTTTCCAGGCACAGAGGTGTCTCACCAGCCTGTAGTTCCCTGGATCATCCTTTCTCCCTTTCTTTAAAATGAGAGTCATGTTTCTCTTTTTCCAGTCACTGGAGTTTTCACCCACCAGCCATGATTTTTAAAATATGATGGAGATCACCTCAGCAACCACGTCAGGCTCTTAGAACCCTATGATGCATATCATCTGGTCCCATGGACTTAGATACATTCAGTTTCATGAGGAGGTCTCAGATTTGTTCCTCTATTACAGTGGAATGGAATCTGCTTCTCTCACCCACACCTTGAGGTTCAGATCCTGGCAGACACAGGGAGCCTGAAGGCCACTGAAGACAGGCAAAGCACTTACTGAGCACCTTAGCTTTTTCAGTGTCTGAGGAAGCCAGTTCTCCATCCTCATTTATCAGAGGAGGATACATTGTCTGTTTTGTTTGTTTCTTCCTGTCTACATACCTGTAGAAAAAGATGAATGACTGACAATTTAGTAATGCAGTAGCTATTGTATTCCAGTTTGACTGATAAATTTTTAAGTATAATTTTCACATTCTTTTCCCATTAAGGGGGTATGTTTAGCAAATGGAAATGCAACAGTAGAGAGCAACAGCCAAAAAATGTTAGCAGTGTCACAGGCTCTGTGTAGCATGTAAGTTTGATCTCAAATAGAGAAGCCAAGGGGCAGAAGGAGCTACTGTCCACTCACACGCTGCATTTAAGTCCTAGATCAGCCTCTGTGACAGGAACAAATCCTGAGACACCAAAGCAAACTTACTCCTGGCAGATTTTCAGAGATCAGCCTCAGGGCTCCAGTGATGAATCAGTCCTGCTCCTGATCTGTAAATAAGGACACATGAAAGCTATTCAGGAGTAGGGCATAGTCACTGTGTCTTAACTATCAGGGCTGAGGCCAGAGTGACCAACTGTTCTTTCTTCATTTACCCTGCAAACCTCACTGAGCCCAAGCTGAAGCTCATTTATGTCTCCTGATAAGCTGAAGTACACCCGTGCTGCAGCAGGGAGAATTTGATCTGAAGGCTGTTACCATGGCAGGAGGCAGATGGAGCCTGGCCCCCAGCTCAGGAATGTGAATTCTGGAACCTGTCAAGCCTTTGGTAGTGAGAAATTACCATGTACCCATAGGCCATTAGTCTCATTAATCCAATTCACTTCAACACAAACTGAAGAATTACTCAGCTCTCAGACAGTAAGGTAGATTTTCTGTGTGAGGGAATTAGCAAGACCTACTTCTTTAGAATGATTATAAAACCTACCCAAGGTATTTTAAGTTTCCACATGGCTGCCTCTTCAAATCTTTGTGGGCATTTTGCCATTAAAATTGTCTGCAACAGGAAACCAAACTAAAATCTGTTTGCTAACACTAAGCACTTTTTTTTCTGTACTTATTCTCCAGATGTTATGTGCTCTGTATCTTTCAATCCAAATCCAGTTTAGATTATATGTATTTACTTTATTTATTTGTGAAGAGATGGATAAGCAAGCCACTTGTATGGGGTTTTTATTGTTTTTTGTTTTATTTGTCTGTGTGTGTGTGGGCAGGGGTATTTGGCAATAAAAATAGTGCAGAATTAAATCTCTCTCGTTCATTTTGCTTTCTGTGTGTAAAAAAGATCACACTTTCTATTGATGTTCACTTGAGAATTATGTTGCAGTGTCACACAAGTATTTTCTTGTTTGGTGACTCCAAATTATTTCTCCTCAGCATCCACTACTATATTGATTCACATTCCGTTTCATCAGTCTTTGACAAGTCTCGTTCCCAAGAGTTTTCATCTTTTGCTGTCTTGTCAAGTTCTCACTGACTGTTCTTAGTGTACTTGAAAGGGTGCACTGCAATACAAACTGTTAAAAATAAATATTATATTTGACTGAATATTAAATGGACCTTTCAACAGTAACATGTTGTGATTATGGTAAATTTTCTTTACCATTTATACTGGTTATTTATTCCATTTGAATCTTACTGTTGAAAATATTTTTAATTAAATTTTCCTGCTCAAAATAATTTTAGGTTACTTTGGTAATGAAAAAAAATGACCTAATCGTATTGTTTTCATACCTACCAGGAGTGTAAGACCAGGAAAAGATGTTTTTATTTCACATTGCACTGAATCTAAAGAAAGGACTTGGACAGAAAACCATAAAGTTTGGTAAAATGCAGTGTGTTAGAGCTTTCTAGTCTGGAAAACCTTACCCAGGAATTTGGGTGGATAGAGGAACTATAGTTCACAATAAGAAAGCATCTTAAAGTACTTCACAAAATGAAATTAATAAATGTAAGCTGGTCCACTGAACATAATTTCTAAGCATACATGTTGTAGAGGTCAAAATAATTGTAAAACAGGGCAGGGTTTTTCTATTTATTTACTTTGGTGGAATATTATACTAACAGTAGCGTTTCCCTTCTGCTATGTGTTTGAAGTTTTGTATGAGAGATTTTGGATGATAGTATTGTTGAAAAAGTTTGTCCCATGAGTTGCAGGTAACCGAAACTACTGTTATGTTTACATCTACGCTGAAATAAATGATGGCGTTTCCTGCTTTATATTACGTAAAATCCAGCCATTGTTAATCAAAGGAAACTTCTTTCTCTGGTATCTCACATGAGATCTGATCAGAACATTTCAGAGCGTTGCTAAAGTTGGTGACAGTCCTTTTTGATAGATTTCCTCAGGGTTTCTTGGGAACGTTAGTCTTCAACAAGTTACCTCTGCAAAGGCTGCAGAGCTCAGGGATGGCTGGGCAACCCCTTATGGCTCTCAGGCTCTAGTGTTTTTCTCTGAGGCCCCTCAACTCACAGCTCATGTGAGTAGAGAGCTAGAGAGCAGCTCGAGCACTCTGATGTGAAAGTGACTCATGCATACTAGCTCTTCTTAATATAATCAAAGGTACTAATGTACAATAAATGCCAACTTTAAACCACCTTTTTGAGAAGATGGTATCTTAGCCATTTACCTCTATATTTGCACAGGCAATCAGTATCTTGCAACCCAGAATTAGGAAACTGCATGTGCTACTTCTCACTCATACACAAGTTTTGTCACAGGAAGGGCAGAGTGGTCTAAATAAAATCTATGGACTTTCCAGGGATTCTTCCATTTAACACAGATGAAAACCCAATTGTAAACATTGATTTTTTTTTTCTTTTGATTAAGTTACTACAATCAGAACATAAATTTATGATAATGGCAACTCAAAACAAAACAAAAAGTCATACAGCACAACATTTAAGTTGACTGTCAACTTTAAGGCATCACAAAATTGTATGAATCTCAAATAAGACGTTAGATATAAGCAAAATAATTATTTGCATCTAATACTGCTGTCAAGTAAGAAATAATGAACTGTGAGGGTAATTCTAAGGTACATATTAAGAATAATAACTGTTAAACTGTGGATTGTTTTTGACAATGATGTCGTTATTGAATAATTTAAATGCATGATCTCATATCCGGTTTTATTTAATTTTAAATAACTTAGTCAGAATTCATTTCATATGGGATTCCATTCTCATCTTGTTATTGATTTCTTTCTAATTCAGCTTTTTCTTCTTATTGTGCTGACCTCTCTTTTCTGTTAGTAAATTTACATCCACAACATTTTCATAGTCCTCTTCCTTTCAACATTTCACTGTAGCAGCAATATGTAATATGCAGGACTGATGAAATATTATATATTACATGCAATAAATAAATAAAACCAGCAGAATTTCGTTACCAAAGTATTTTTGTTTTGTTTTGTTTTTCACAGCTAAATGATAGGATCTGAATGCTGTTTATTTTATTTTATTTTATTTTATTTTATTTTATTTTATTTTATTTTATTTTATTTTATTCTTTTTTTTTTTTTTTTAATCAGATGCCCTGGTGGCTGGCTTTTAGAACATTTGAAAACAAACAAACAAACAATTAGGGTCTACAGCAGAAAGCAGTACAAAGGGTCTACAGGAAGAAAACGCAGTCTCAGAGGAGAGATTATAACTCTAAACACCTTTCCCAACTGAAGATTGTTAAACTTGCTTCGTTTTTCCTTGCCTTCTATTTAAGACCTCATCAACATATTTCTGTTTTTTGTTATATATATATAATTTCTTTTTTCAATCTCCATTCCTTTTTGTTCTTGAGAAATAAGCAAGATTAGCCAGGCTTCTAAAAAAAAATTTGAATCCCTCTCTACATGGTATACTTTCAGAGTGATATTATTAAAATGGCTTCCCCATTTTCAAAATTAAATTTGAATTGTTTTACATCTTGCACAACTGATGGAAACAATTTTTTGTTTGATAAATTTTGTTTTTGTGGGCTTTTCTTCTTCATTAGAAGGTATATTAAATAAGAACTATACTCAAGCCTATATTAAAATCTAGGTAAGTATCAATTTCTCATAGAGAAAATGAGAAATATTCAAAGGTAGCTGTTTTCTCCAGACAATTCATGCATTTAATACTTTCTCTGTTGTACTATCCTAAAATTAGTAGCTTCCAAAAGACAGGATCACAGCATGCTTTTCATAGCTCTACTCATCTCATTGGTCTGCCTATACTTTATTACCTGTAGATCAATTAGAAAACTACTTGGAAATTAGATTTCTTGTATGATCTTACAGGACTTGACTCTTAGAGGTAGTAGAACATGTAGTGAAAGTGAAGTTAACTGGATATCTTAGCACCCAGTAGTTCAGGATCTAATTTCCATCAATTTAGGTCCCTAAATGCCATTCAGGATAAGGGCCATAAATCCTTGAAAAATTATCTTTTACTGACACCTAAAAGGTTTCATTTGTAGGACTTTACTGTGAGATATCTTCTTTCAAGTTTCCTGTACTCACTAGCAACTTATACTCTGTTTTTCACATTTTACATTTTACTGTATATAGTAATTTACAAGAAATTGCATATAGCATTAGTTTCTGCCTTTTAAAATTGTCAGTATTAACTCTTCCATCTGTTTGTACATCTCACACTGGACCTCCTTTTTTGTTTAGAGAAATGAATTTCAGAACCCTGCTTGGCATCAGTCAGTGTTACAAAAGTCCTCTATTAATGCTCATGCCTAGCAGGCTGAAAGGAAGGTGCCTCTTGAGTATCTGTGACAGATCATGTACTCTTTGCCTAATGACACTGCAGTAAATGTCCTGCAGAGTAAGATATGAGATAGATTCTTATGTGGTTTTGACTGTTTTGTATTACTGACATTTCTTCCATGTGATGTTTTCTGAATATGATGTAATAAAGGATGTTCCACTAACAAGTGCCATCAAAATTAATTATTCATCTTTATTTGTTACTTAGCAAGGCTTTCCATAAAAGATAAAAGAAATATTATTGTTTCTTCTGTATACTATACTGCAGAAAAGAGCAGTATCTATTTCCATTATGAATCACTGAATTAGAAGGCAACATTAGCCCTTACAAGTGTAAGAGAGGCGTGTGTCCTCCTGTATGGAAGAAGATAGATTCAGAATGCTGGCAATATGAGAAGATTGTGATGTCTGGGAAAAAGCTTCGGGGCAAAAAAATTGGGTGGAGAGAAGAGGGAGGGAATCACCTGAGGATCACTTTATAGCAGTGAACAGGCATGGCTCTAGGTTATTTGAACTATTCTATTTAATTGTATCACAGAAACAAATGACAACTCTAAAATTGTCCCAGAAAAAGCACTGCTGTCTCAACAGTGGTAGCACTGTTGGGAGTAATTTTCAAAGTGAGCACTTTTGAATTTCAATAGGGCAGTTCCACAGAAGAGAATTACAACCCTGCACATTGTGTAACTTTGGACCAGATACCTTATGACAGGAGTTAGGAAAATAATAGAACAAGAGACCAACTATGAAGGTGCTGGCAATGAAAAACAGATCAGTCCTTTAAACAGAAGGTCTGTGTAAAAAGAGAATAGTCCTTTAAAAAAGCAAGAAGGACATCTGTGTGTACTAAAAAAAAATAATAATATGAAAGCATGTGAAATCATCTGGTCAGTTTATAGTAAGTAGAAATTCAGTAATCCTGATGACTGAGAAAATTGAATAGAAAATGAATTTGTAATTTATCTAATATAATTAGGTCAGATTAACCTGGAAGCAATTTTATTTGTCAGAAAGGTATCAACCAATATTTTGCTGGGGAGAGTTCTGGAGAGAATTGTGTTTTGATTAATGAGAAACTGAAGCACTACAACAAGCAGCAGGAGCTTTGAGCTCTGTTCTGATATTAATTACACCATTATGAATAAGACTAACCTTGCTAATGAGTTTTTCAGTGCAAAAATCAGATCACAAATGAGATACTCAAATTTCAGATCTTCCTGGAAGAGGTCAGGAGTGAGTAGAAAGTAAAAACTTATTCTTTAAAATAATGATATTTGAAGAGTCATTACAAAATTTGAAAACAAAAACAAAAACAAGAAACAAACAAACAAATGAAAAAAAACACCTATTATTCCCAAAGGGCATCAGAGAAATGAAATTTCTTAACATGAAGAACATTGTTAGATTGTTGCTTCCGTGGTCACATAATTTACTTTTCATGATAGCAATTATAGCATATTAACTTACACAAGTGTTAAATGGGGTAATGTGATAGAAACAAATGATGTTGGTTTGTTGTTGTTATGCTTTTGGGATATACACATCTCTATATTTACATTAGAAAGCAACAAAATTGCCAGGGGGATAGGGCTCACAGGATGATCTTCTAGGTAAATATGGCCAAAATCCATAGATAATACAGGTAGAGATCTCATCACTGCCCTGGAAAGGGAGAAATTTTTAGCTTTGTTGTCCATGTTTGTGTCCCAGGTTACAGTTTGGGAAATAGTATCTGTACAGAAAGTTGTAGGACTTGAATGACTTCACAGTACACTCCTGAAAAGGTGATTCCATCTACACAATCCACAAGGCTCACAAAAATCTCCCTTTGGTTTCACAAACTTTGAACAGCCTGTGTCACAATCCTACAGTAAGTTGCTAGTATCTTTTTTTTTTTCCATCTTCATCATTCTTTTTCCTGATATTTGTTATTTCTAAGGGGATTTGCACACTAGTCATATTGCCAAAGGCTACTAGACTGTAACTTGCCCTGTACAAGAATTTCAAAAATATTTTAGTCCCTAGAAAAACATCAAAACATCCTTCGTGGTCTTCGGAAAAACAAATGAATTTAAAAAAAAGAAAAAAGTTAATGTTCCTCTTTCTCATGCTAGTTTGAACATATACATAAAATGCTTACAACCTGAAATGCTTCTATCCATTACAGCCACAACAAAGAACACTGCTTTTTCAAATGAGTGGAAAGTCATTTTAAGCATTACATACAAAAATACCTACTTTATCAGCTTTATCCATTTTCAGTGACATTGGAAGTCCTGCATGTGACCACATTAGAGAAACTTTGAAGAGGAATTTCACACATTTCATTGTGTACATTCTTAAAATGGAAGTCAAAATAGTAAATGCATATAATATATTCATGTTCATTGTAATAAGAGAGATCTTCTCATTTGTAATTGCTGCCCAATCCACGAAAGCATTTTTAGCATGTGCTTGCTTGCTTACTATATTCCAAAGTTTTAACATTAATACTCCCACTGGGATTTTTACCATTGACTTCAAAGAGAACCAGATTAGGATTTATAAAGATTTGGCTAGTACTGCTGCTTGTTATTAAAGACTTTCTTTTATGTTGCATAAAACTTTGCCAGACTTTAACTATTTAGGCTGGAATTCCATCTGCTTTGTAGCTGCCTCAGGCTGAACTCTTCTGGAAAACTCCAAACAAAACTATTCTATTATTTTCAAGAGCAAGGACTGACTAGGCAAGATTATAGGAAATCAATGAATGTGACTGGGACTGGGAATGTCTGGAAGAGGAAGCTTGGCCTGACAGTGACAGTAGAAATCTACAATGACTAGGAAAATTTAAGAGGGAGAATCTAGAGATCTATGTAAGAAAAGGACAAACCTGAGCAACTGGGAATAAAGCCTTACAGACAGAACAATATGGCTGAGAGAAGAAACCATGAGTGGGAAAGACACAGAGCTGGGACATGGGTGATAGGTTAAAGAAGCAACAAAGAATGGGCAATAATAATAGAACATCCTGTGCTATTGCAGCATCATCTTTGGAGCTCAGAGCAGAGCTTTGAGTACTGCAACCTCATTGTTCATTCCTCCTGTAGGCAAATAGCTATAAAAGCCACTAGCAAAACTTATCATTTTCCTCTACTGCTAGTCCATGCAGAGGACAAAATTTCCTAGTCCTTCCTTAGACCTCATTATTTTACACATTCTGAAATCCTTTCTTTTATTCTATTTTATTCAATGTAATTCCTACTGCTATTTCTTTTTTCTAGAGAGGAACACTAGTTATGTATTGAAGAGAGATCACTGCCACCATAATCACCACAATGATTGACAACTAAATACTATTGGACAAGGCCAATGGCATCCTGGCTTGTAACAGAAATAGCGTAGCCAACAGGAGAAGTGATCATCCCTCTATATTCAGCCCTGATGAGGCCACATGTTCAGCGTTCAGTTTTGGGCCCCTGACTACAGGAAAGACATGGAGGGCATGGGGTATGTTCAGAGAAGGGCAGTGAAGCTGGTGGAGGGGTCTGAAGCACAAGACTTATAAGGAACAGCTGAGGGAGCTGGGATTATTTAGTCTAGAGAAGAGGAGGTTCAAGGGTGACCATATCTTCCTACTTAAAGGGAGGTTGTGGTAAAGTGGGTGTCAGCCTCTTCTCCCATGTAACTAGGAATAGGACTAGAGCATATGGCCTCAAGTTACACCAGGGGGATTCAGATTGGATGTAAGGAAATCATTCTTCTCCAAGAGAGTGTTCAAGTGCTGGAATGGGCTGCCCAGGGAGGTGATGGAGTCACTGACTCTGGAGGTGTTCAGGAAACGTTTAGATGTTGTACTGAGGGACATGAGCTAGTGGGAAGTATTGGTGATAGGTGGATGGTTGGACTGAGTCATCTTAAGGGTCTTTTCCAACTTTGGTGATTGATTCTATGATTCTATTTGGAAATCAAAGAGAAGATCTCAGAAACCTAATTTGAGATCACAACCCTGCCTCTACCTAGAACCTCCTACTGTGAAAAGTGTATGTCTGATTTATTTGCTTCCAACTTGCATATTATGTTCTCTCTCAGAGTGAGAGGGTCAGGTCGATTCATAAAGAAGACAGGTGAGTACTATTCCTCTTGGTGAGGAGATCATGGACACAACGGAAGCTGAAAGACTGAAGAGAAAAGCAGAAACAAAATGAAGGACAACAAGAAACCAGGAGCACAGGTCACCGTAAAGATCACAGAATGGACAGACATGCATCTAAGACAGTGGAAAGGGAAAATATCTGGGAAATAGTATGAGTTATTTCATTCGTTACATGATCGACTGATAGCAGGCCAGGACCTGCCATCAGCAACATGGTATACAAAGGAAATGGAGCCTTTTCATTTCTCTTCTGTTTCTATTTTATTTGGTGAGGTTGCATTGAGTTTGTGCTTTCACTGGATTTATATTTTATATTTATTTGTTTGAAAGCCTTGGCAAGCACAAAATAAGCAAAAGGTTAGGTAGAGTTGGCTGAAAAATCTGCTAATCTTGGGTACTGACATGACAATGAATTGAACTTGTCAAGGGCAACCAATGATTTTGAACTCATTTCTTTCTGAACAGAAGGAGATTCCATAGGAAGACTGATTGACTTATTTTCTCCCTGGCAAACAGTGTAATTGTACCAAATTCCTAGCCATAGAATCATAAAATGATAGAATCACCAAGGCTTGAAATGATCACCTAGTCCATCCACCTACCACCAGTATTTCTCCAATAAACTGTGTCCCTTAGTAGAACATCTAAAAATTTATTGAATACTTCTAGGGATGGGCCTTGTGCTCTACATCATGTGCTGTGTCTGCAGCATTGTAGCTGCATTGCTCTTTTCCACTGACAACTGGAGGTCTAATTTAAGGAGATTCTAAGAAATCAATGAAATGCAAATAAAATCAATGGAAATCAGAATTTTGAACTTGTCATCGAGGACTATATGTTAATGCTATGAGTCAGGTTCTAAAGAATTCTTGTTAAACACACAATATAAACTGATATGTTTGACTTCAAGCTTTTTGTGCTTGGTCTTCTCTTTTCCTCTTCCCAGAGTGGCTTACAACAGAAGAATTGTGAGTCTTTGCAAATCACTTGTGAATTCCATGGGTGCTTCCCACAGTAAAATCCAGGACTTAATAATTTTTGTAATTATCTGAACAGAATACAGTGCATCGAGCAGAAGATCACAAAGGGAGCAAGGAGAAAATAATATCTGAAACTATGGTCCATTATGAGATAAGTACTTTTCCTGCACTGAACAAAGGAGGATCTTGCTGAAAAATAATATATGTTAATGTGGTTGTGGTGCCTGCATATTATAATGCCTGAAATCAAAAGAATATAATTCATTTTGTGACAGGAAACTAATCCTGTCATTTCAGTGCTTGATGTAGAAGTTAAATAATATATTTTTAAAGTACTTTTCTTGGATAATGTTAAAAAAAAGCTATGATTCTGTAAACTCTATGTGGAAACCCTTTGTGTTACTAGAACAAGTATGAGAAATATAGGCTGCTATTTAAATAACGGAAATGTTAATGACTGAATGGCTGTGTTTATTTGTTTTGTATATAAGTTATCATTTAACATAATATTTCTGCTTAAAACGTATAAGATACTTTAACTTTTAATTATTTGTTTATTTGTTTGTTTATTCTAATCTGGATGTCTTTATAGATGACTCTATACATACACAATTCTTCAAATCCCAGAAAACTGTTGTTGATCTATTTCCCATCACCTTTGTCTATAGATTGGAAGGAAAAAGTAATCTAGAAAAAAAGTAGATTTAAAAACCTCTAGTCCTGGCAACAGCTATGAATGGGAGCTGGTATAAAATAACCTGAATGGGAGCTGGCACAAAATAGAGATGTAGTAATTTCATTACTTTGCCATTGACTGACAGTCTAAGTGATACTGGCCAACTCAGTTCTCTTCTTCTGCCTTGTTTTACCTTGAAAATAGCAATACTAACACATTTCAAAAGATACTGGAAGACCTCAAGATGAAAAGCTTTCCTGAAAGCTTCTACTGAAATGTAGTAAAACTGCTGCTGAATATTATCTTAAAATGTAGGCATTCAAATTTTCACTTCCATCCATCCTCCCCAACATTCACCTACACAGAATTTTTGCACATTCAAAAATATGTTCATGAATTTGTCCCCACACCCATGTGGGTTAAATAGCTTCTGCAGTACATAATGACAGAAGAACTCAACTCTTCTAGCAGATGCTTGAATAATGTGCCTTTTCAGTTCAGATGTATATGAGAAGGAATAGTTTCAGAACGCATTCCCTAGAGTCACAACTCCATAGAGTCAAGTCACAGTCAAGTGACAATGACAGTAACACTGGAAGTTTTGTGTCTTGCTTTTGCTTTGAAACTGTTTCAAGACATGATCCATCAGTGATAGCAAAAGCCACGAGACCCTATTATATTTAAGAGCTACGGCAGACTCTATGACACTTGTTACCACAGCAGGAAACTCTTGAGTATGCCCTAGATGAAGTATCTTAAGGCAGAAAATTCAAAGTGAAACCTATTTGTAGGTCATACATACAGCACATCTTTTGCAGTGGGAAACTAAGTAGTTTCACAAATAAAATAGCAAGCCTGTTGCATGACTCAGCGCATCTGGCAAAAAGCCAGATATTACTTTTGGAAAAATGACTGTGAATATTGAAAAACTTTTGTGCAACAATGCCTTTGGCATGAGGAAGCAATGACTGTCATTTTACTCTGTGTATGACTGACACTAGATGCATAGCTTTCCTGCAGCCTGTGCTTAGCCACAGTGCAGATGCTGGACTCCATGCATGGGGAAAGGCCAGTTTGAGGCCTAGAAAAAGGCTATATGAGGGAGTCTCTTTTTCCTATCAGACAGGGGAACTGAAATTTTCTTTGCACAGAAGTCTCTGTCAATGTTTCCCAGCCTCTTGAGAGCCCAGGGAGGCTATTTTTAGAGAAATAAATCCATGTACATCATTTTTATTCTACCTTCCTCTCCCACACCTTCTTGTTAGAAAGAGGGAATGGACAGAATTTCATTGATAATACTTCCTCCATTCCTAACCATTTCTTCTTCACTGTTAAAAATCTGCTCCCAACCAAAGAGTACAACAGAAGCCTGCTCTGCTGGAGACCCATATAAATGATCCAGATTTTGTAATAATTGCACACTCCAGCAATAGTCCTGTGAACTCTTGCTTCTGAAAGGAACAATTCCATCCTTGTAAATCATCAGGTATCTTAATTGGAGAGTATAGCCAAAGAAGGATCTTGACACTTGAGATGCAGGTGAAATAATATGAATTGCAGTAGATACGCTAACCTGAGCAATCTCTTGTTTATGGTGTCATTCAGGCATGGCTACAATAAAATGTCTATCTACAGATGGCAGATTAAAAAAATCTTAATATATTGACAAACCAATAATTTGTCTAATATGAAAAAATAAGACTTTTTTCTCTTTTATAGATTGACTGTGACCATTCTGATAGCACAGAATCTTTAATTACATCATATTCTGACAACACAGAATGGAAGAAACATCAGTAACATATGAAGTGGTCATTAGACAATTAATCATTTTACCCAGCAAAGAGTTTGAAGAGAGTAGCAAATGAAGAAGCCAGGCAGACATTAAACTATAAGTGAGTTTTTGCCAGTATCTTACTTACTGTTTTTACTTATTTCCCTTGGGTAAAACCTTTTTATTAGAAGTTTCTATTTCCATAACCAGTTCTAAATAGTTATTCCTGAATCTGTTTTCTCTCTAGCACTTCCTCCCAGTGATATATTTATAATATAACTTATGCTCCTTTACTCTTTTGCCTGGCAGCAATAGCTGGCTATGAATGACTTCAATGTCAGTGTTCCTGAGAAATTTTACACTTCTAAGTCTCATGCAAATTATTGACATTTATTTTAAAAATCTATGCAAATACAGGGAACTCACTATTAAAAGAAAAAATAAAAAGGAGGAAAAAAAGTTATGAGGGTTTTCAATTTGTAAAAGGACATCCATAACATTATCCTGGCAATGACACAAAAATTTCATAGAAAACTTGTCTTGAACTACTAGCATTCCAAACTGGGACGTTATGTTTACACTGCAAAACACAAGATGCTTCCACAAAGAAAAAGAAAATATTGCTTCTTTATGCTTGTAGCGTTACAGTTCATTCATCATCACTGTACTTGATGCATCAGCTCTAAAATTGCTTTAGCCATTAATCTTCAGCATAATCTTTGCTGAAAATTGTGCCCTACCTATTTGAGAACTACGTGTTCCAAATTCCTTGCCAATTATGTGAAGTCAGATCACTATTTTCACTTTTCCAACCCTGGAGCAATTCTTCCTAATTTTTAATGCCTTAAGGCTTTTGTAGGCCTCATGGTACAGTTGGATTCCTGAGTACATCAAGTTTTAAGAGACTATCAAAGCAACAATTCCAGTTCTTTTGTTCTCTATTTGTCTGTTCCCAAGATCATTGTATCACTTGCCAAGTTAGGTGAAGAAATGTGTACTTAACTTCATAGATAAGAATGTCATGCAATGCCATGTGAAATAGCTATTCCTTTAAGGGCTAAATTGAGCTTAAATTGCAGATGTTCTTATGCTTTTACATGTAATTTGATGCTCAGCATAAGTATGTATATTCAGAGATCAACACAGTTCTGCAGGGAACTAGTCTGTTTTCAAATAACTTTATTTAATAAATGGCTACTTGAAAAATTACTTTTCAGAGGCTGCTATCAGAAAAGCACATTTTAAGCAATAGTTTGTTATCTCTTTTATATAGTAAATTATCAAATTCCCATAACAACAAATGGAGTTTGCAATTAGATGGCTTCTCATATAGGACCATCTGAATTTTATTAATTGATGCCTATGCTGAAATTAAATCTCAAGAATGCTTTGTAGCATTCTACTTTCTTTGCTCTCTAAATTAGATCTTTTTTTTTTCTATCATTCAGATTAAATGCAATTGTACTGAAAATTTCTTTAAATGAACTACCATTATATTGAACACTTCAAGTGCTAGAACTTCTACCATACAATAAGGAAAGAAATTAATTCTCAGTCTGTTCTTTTTAGTGACTATTTTCCATCACTTGTAGCCCCATTAGGGCTCTTAAACCATGATTTTTGAATGTTAACATTTTATGGTTCTGTGACAGGAAGTTATCAAACACTACACAGTTCTCATTCTTTACCACTTTTTCTAGTTCTGAAATGTACATGATTTCCAACCATGACCAGCTTGTACTGCACAGCTAGCTGGAAGGAAGTTAGTGCAGATCAACAGAGGAATTAATTGGAGAATGGATGGAAGACCTTTTTATCTACATTTTTCTGTGCTGGGTACATCAGAAGGATCCATTGTGTGCAAAATTCTGGAAACTTTCTGAAATAGATAAAAACTCCCTTTTTTCTCTGCTGACACAAGGTATTATTATTATTAGTAGTAGTAGTAGTAGTAATAATAATAATAATAATAGATATTTATTTTCTTTCTGCGCAAGCACAGGAGTCTGGATAAATAGTTTGTGATGTCACTAAAAAGATCTAAGAAAAAATGTTCTCACTTTTGTTCAAAGTACATGTAATGCACATTTTATTTTTCAGTCTTGCAAACAGCTCATTAGAATACTAAGTTATTTAACTGGAAGTGCAAACCTAACATAACATTCTGTTGGTGTTCCTGATGATTTACGGTGAATGTATAAAGAAAAAAAATGTACAAGTAATCTTTGCAGGTGTTGTTTTATAGCACCAAGTTAAAGACACTGCAGACACTGTAACTGCAGAAGGTTTAAATATACTAAGCACAGATTCCAAATCTAATAAAACAAAAACAAGCCTGATTTTTAGAAGTTTAATTCATATAATCACATGCAGCAAAACTGTCCCAAACCTAGACATAAAGAGCGAATAGAAAATTAAGAATTAAAATTGAATTAATTTGGAAATTTGCAATTTATTCTTAAAAAGGATGTGGCATGCAGCTAAAAATAATGCAGAAGAAGCAGACGATAGAATTTATACCTTTCAGCTATGGTATTTCCCTTCTTTTGCACAGATGAAGAAAATTGAAATTTACTTCCTTTTTTTTTAAATATATATTTAAATTTATTTTCTCTTTGCATTCATTCATTTTCCCCATCTTCTTACTTTTTATAAGGTGTCACACACAGTGTTTCCACTTTTAGACATGTGGTAGCATTACAATTTTAAGAGAGGAAAATATGAAAGATTTACTGTGTGCAAAGCTGTAGATACTAGATGACAGAATCTAGATAGGAACAAAGGTCACAACATTACTAGCTTGATATATCCAAACCTAATTCTGTTTATTCGTTGGCTCTGATAGAATTCACAACTTTGAATGAGACAGTCTTTCTGAGCCTAGTTTCTCACTTGTAAGAGGATGATTTTGCATCTGTTTAGACAGTCATTGTGCTAGCAGGTGAATTTCTACATAGTTAACATTAGAGGTGTAGGCAATATCTTAAATTGCAAGGTGGGAGAGCATTAAAGAATTCCCACCTTGTGGTTAATTTTGGTTTTAAATTAGTGTGATGAATGTTTGTTTGTTTTTGAACTGGTAGGCATGGTGATGGCTGTATCCAAGTCCAGGGACATGACATAACTCCAGAACAAGCAGATTTGCCTGTTCTAAAAACAGTAGTGCTTTTATTACAAGGAAAATATTTTAGGGCAGTTTTTCAGGCCTCCTCTTTCCTTTCATCATTTTTTGACAAGGTTTTGTTTCTAAGAAGCTGTAAATTTTGAAGGCAGCTTTTAAGACATAAAGATCATCTGTCTTGATCTTTGCTTAACACAGGCCATAAAAACTCACCAATAATTCTTATAGTAGAAATATCATCTTCCCGTCCTATGTAAGTGAATACTGTCAAGTTCAATAATTTGTGTTTTACTAGAGCATAAAAACATCCTGTCTCAATTTAAAGGAATCCTAGAGATGATATATTTCCTTCTTCTTGACAATGGATGATTACTATCACTGCAGAACATTTGTTTCTAATTTTCCTTTTTAACCAGAAACAAATCTGAGGCGGCCATATGATATGGGTGAATATGGCCTGAGAGTTTGTCACACCCACAACAAGGGAGAAAATACTCTATATCTGGGTGTATGCCTTTGCTCTGCTAGCTTTTTATAACTATGTTTTAAGGGTTTTTATTTTTAGTTATGATTGGCTCCTCTTCAACTTTCACTTTACTTCTATCCTGTTTCATGCTTAACCACACAAGTTCACCTCTCTCTCAGATTTCACAAAAGCTGGCTCAGACCACAGAAAAAGTGAGGCTGAAATTATCTGACATGTCACGGGATGTAACAGTCAGTTGTGTGATGATGGTGTTTCCTGCTCATATAAGATTATGTGTTGGGAGAATAGCTATGGCAGCACAGTTCAATTGTGAGATTCACAGTTACCTGACTTGTGAGCCAAGCATCTGCCAAGCATAAACTACCAGCTTCTGCATAACTCACACTGGGACCTCCACTTCTAAATGCAACTGATCATATCTAAACCTGACTAAACTGACAGTATCAGGCGCATGGGATTGTGGAGGAGAATCTCAGCACAATGAATGCCAGAAATACCAGCACTGTAGAAGGAAAACTTGAAATGAGAGGAAGATGCATACGAATGCGTGATTCATAACAAGCCCATTCCCAGTGTATTTCCATACTTTGTTGTCTCAAGGAGAAAAAAAAAAGCAACCACGCCCTCAAGGAAATTCTAGAGATTGAGTTTCCCTATGGTCTTTATTAGTCAGTGATTTTACATCCACAGTACCAGACTTTCTGTATTTGGTAAAATCATGCAGTTGCCATTAATACACTTCATAAAGTTGATAAAATTTCTGTCTCAGTACTGTAGTCACCACTAACAATCTGAGGTGTCTAGAGCTGTTTGCATTAATTGCAGGTCAAAGTGCTCCTTGAGGAGAGTCATGGCCTAAAAAGATGGAAAATCAGATATGAATAGGTAAAGTAGCGATACAAACAAACTGGAAGACAATAACAACGTATTAGTTAATGAAGTAGTGTATAAAAACTATATTATCATTAAAAAAAACGAATGTAAAGAATGATAAAAAATGAAAATTTTCCAAAATTTTCAAAATGCCAGGTATCTGGATACTCTTTTGATGGAAACATTTTTTGCATACTAATCTGCTGTTCTGTTGTTGTTCAATAAACTTAGGTGTGAAGATTTTTTTTTGAGGCCAATCTGTAGGTTAAAACTACAGAATTACCGAGGCAAGAATTGAAAGACTTTAACAAGACCTCCTCACCATAACATCACATTAAAGATCATAAAAATTTGTTGGTTTTGAAATAGCTTATTGTATTTGATCAAAAATAGCAGAATTTTTTTCAGGCATTGTTCTACAAGTCTACATCAAGAATTCTATTCCCTTCCTCACTCCTGAAAGCAGAGACTCCCATGTATTCACAAAATTCAAGAAGTTAGCAATCAGATTGCAGTTCATAATGCATTCTCTTTCCGAGGTTCAGTTGTAGAAAAACACTTTATTTTCAGCAGATGCTGTGCAATTATTGGCTTCTATGCCATACTAATATATAAGTAATCTCTCTTTCCTGAAGCTCATAGAATTGTACAGCAGTGAAACAGTTACGGAAGCACAGGACTTGGTCTTTTTCTGAATGCCTATGTTGCATAACTCAAATATTGACATAACTACAAACACTCAGTCTGTAATTTTAGACATCAAAACCAAATATATGAATTTTGTCTTAGAAAAGAATGCTGAAACCAGCTATAATATAGAAGTGACTGATCTTTATAGAAGAGAATTGTACAACTTTTCTTAAAAACACTTGTGCTAAAATTTATTTATATCTCCCAGATTTTACTAAGAAATTATAAACAACTGAACACCTTCTTATTAATACAATCCTTCCCAAAGAATAAGAGGGTCTAAATGTATAGGACTCAATTGTTTGCCTAGCAAAATAATAACTCAGATGGAAAAAAATTACAGTCCTCAACATTACGTTACAAGGAAGGTTCTGATTTTTGTGGTTATCAGCAATAACAGTTTCACAGCTATTTCAAGCTTTCACATTTAAACATACCAGAACATTTTAGTAAACATTAGCTAATCTATGTATTGTTGATCTATTATTCTAGAAATGTATTACTCCACAGTATAGCCTTAGGTTTATGATTGACTTGCCCCTTTTTGACATGAAAAGATCAGAAAAGGAATAGTATCAGTTTATAATTTTGCTTTCAGAATTCAGTGTAGCTATAAACAATATAGGAACTACTTCAATCAAATCATGCCTATGCTGTATAAAAGAATCTTCTAATCCATTCAAAGTAAAAAGTAGAATGAAATAAAGGGCAATTTAACATATGTAAACTGTTAGACTAATAGACTTGGTGAACTGGAATTTAATCAGAAATCTTTAAGAAAATTTGCATATCTATTTTATGAATATTTTGTGCAAATTAAAATCTGAAGCAACAGCAGTGTAGCTGTTTAATCTGCAGCTTAATACAAATGTATGCACTCGGAAGTCAGAGCATGAAATAAAGCAGATCCAGTGCAAAATAGGAATAAGCATAAAATAAAAGAGCAATATCTTAGAATCATAGAATCAAAGAATCATCATAGAATCAGAGTCATAGAATGCCTTAGATTGGAAGAGACCTTAAAGATCATCTAGCTCCAAACCCCTTGGCTATGGGTAGGGTTGCCAACCACTAAGTTAGGCAATAGATCAGTTTGCCCAGGACCCTATTCAGTCTGGCATTGAACATCTCCATGGACCTACATGTAACCACAGCTTCTCTGGGAAACCTGTTCCATGGCCTCATCATCCTCTAAGGAAAGAAGTTTATCCTAATATCTATTCTAAATCTTTTAGTTAAAAACATTCCCACTTGTCTTATCACTATCAGAGCATGCTGAAAGTCAGCCTCCTTCCTGTTTATAAGCCCTCTGTAAGTACTGGGAAGCCAAAATGAGGTCTCCCTGAATCGTACACTTCTCCAAGCTAAATAAGCCCAAATCCCACCACCTTTCTTAACAGGTGAAGCATTCCAGCCCTCAGATCTACTTCGTGGCCCTCCTCTGGACCCACTTCAACAGCACCATGCCTTTCTTGTTCTGGGGGCTTCAGGCTTGGACGCAGTACTCCAGGTATGACCTCACAAGGGCAGAGCAGAAGCAAACAACCTCCGTCTCTCTGCTGGCCATCCCTCTTTTGATGCAGCCCAGAAAAGAGTAGGTCTTCCAGGCTGCAGGCACACACTGCTAGTTCATGTCAAACACTTCATCCACCAGAATCCTTAATTACTGTCTTCAATGAGTTCTTCTCCCAGTCTGTGTACATACTTGGGGTTGCCCTGACCCATGTGCAGCACCTTGCACTAGGCCTTGTTGAAACTTACCAGATTTGTCTGAGTCCACTTTTCAAGCCTGTGGAGGTTCCTTTGGGTGACATTCCCACCTCCTGCACCACTCAGCTTGATGTCATCAGCAAAATTGAAGACACTTTTTATTGGAAAATTTCTAAAGAAAATCTGATCTAACCAACTGAATAACTCGGAAAAAAAAATGCAGACATGAACATAAATGAGGAAAATGGCAAAACAAGCTTTATGTTCACAGTCAGTGACAACCTGTAAAAGAATTAAAATTACTGTGCACACTTGGAATTTTTCTGTCTGTATAGTCTAATATGAAAAGATTCTGCACTTCTAGGTCATGTATGACAAAAGATCTCTAAATCAAATCTAAATGAATGCCTAGCAAAAACTCTGAATACAGGTGAAAGGGAATTAACAGTCTCACACAAATAATTCTTTCCTCCTATAATCTGTAATGGAAATACTGACATATACCATCCTCAGGACTGCACTGGTAAAGTGCTCAGATACTTCTGTATACTATTCCAGTGCCTTTCATTGTGGAATAGCATAAATTCTGTATCACAGAAAGTAACTGCATAGCTTTCTCCAGGTAATGTTATATAATCCATCCAACCTCAACACTTTGATCAAACTGATAAAAGTTCACTGACATTGAACTTTTTGTATCAGATAAGCTTTTTATTGTCTCTCTAACTGGATCCTAACAAGATGATCCCCGTACTGATCCTCTCTCCTCCATAAAAAGGTAATTTCCTGAAAAATACTTGCCAGTGAATGGATTGAAGTTCAGAAATCAAGTTTTCAAATATTCAGGTGAATTAAAATCTCATCCAACAGCCTAGTCAAGTAAACTATGCAGACAGTCATCACATATGCAGAAAGACTACATCTCCTACCCTTATACAGGATTCAGCTGACAAAGCAAGCACAGCCAAGTGTTTCTGCCATTCTTACTGAAAATATTTTTGAAAAAACTATGATCATTTTTTCTTTTGATGAATCACTTATGCAAAAAACCTCGAATTCCAGATGAATAAGGTAGAAAACTAGTATGAAATTTAGATTTGAAGGTTTGGAATTTCAATGTGGTTATTTATTTATTTATTTATTTTCTGAAAAACAAACGTAGCATAAAATGTAAGCACTTTTTTCATAATTCAGAAAAAGTGAAACACTGCCCAAACTTAACAATAAGTTCTTATTTGGAAATATTTCCTGTGTGAAACAGTAAGGCTTGTAAAACACTATAAATAGCTCCTGCTGAAATTAGTGACTGGTCCAGCTGAACCTGATCTCTTGGAAAAAGCAGCCATAAATCTTATTCAAAAAAATCAATCTGCAAGCATCACTTGGAAAAATCTATGTTTGATGTAAGGCATATAAATGAAATATTAGAATCTGGTGAGTATTAGGGAAAAAAAAAAAAAAACAACCCTTCCTCTGTGTATTTTATATACCAGCAACACTCTCTCTGTGAGATAATAATTTCAGTCAAAAGGTTTTAAGAAAAGACTATGACACTTTTATATAGTGCAAAATTGTCTGAGTTTCATTTTAAAATAAAAAAAAATGCAAACCGAAACAAAAATGAACTTCTGAATGAGACTATTACATTTTATAAAACCACGTAACTGAGAAAACAAAATATTAAAAAATTAACTATCCTCATTTAAAGAAACTTCAGGAAGAAAGTTTTCACATATGGAAAAAAATACATTATGGACACCTTAAATGTAGTCATATTAGTTCTGAAGTGTTTATGTTGTCAAATAGAGACAAGAGAAAGCCAGTGATAAGCAATTTATTTTCAGAATTTATAAAATGTCAAGTAATTGAGTTGCTTTTTTTCAAATGCTGTAGAAAAAAATACCCTGAAGGATAAACACCTCAGCTCTAGGAAAGGAAAATATTATGCATATAATAATGATTAGCATGCAACTGTTAGTAGAAAAGAGTAATTTATGTTCATGCTTACTAAACTTGCAAAACCAGAAGAGATGATCTAAGGGATGTTTAGAAGGCCTTTCTTTATGTATGTTCCACTTGCACTATTAATGAAAATATTTATCAAACAAGGAATACTTATATATTATTAAAGAACCTATAATAAAGATCAATCACAAATAAAATAATTCAAATTACTATTTGTTTTAAACTATAGATGTATTTTGCTGAATTAAGTTCATGAATCTAGACTTCTGTCCATCCAATGCAATGAACACAATTAAGCAATCAGAATGATATGATTTTGTAATAATGATTTGTTACATTATATCTGTTTATGTCTTTATGCCATTGGAAATATGCAAAAATAACAAATGATGATTCTGGGCATGTAGAGAAATGAAAAGCCTATTAATCTTAGCAGCCTAAAGCTGCAAGTTGAAATACACAGACATGAGAGTTTCAATCTGTCATTATCGTATAATAGAATGTCTTCTGTCAGCAGTCTGTGTATATGTTTGGAGCATAATGCAGCCAGTAAAAGAATCCTTGAATGCACAATCTGAAGGTAAAGATATGATCTTTTAGTTAGAAGTGATACAAGTACCTGGGGATTGCTCAGTTTTCTCAGGGAAATAAAACAACAAAACAAAAACAACAAACGAAACCCACAATAATTTTGTCATAACGCTATAATTTTTAAGTATATAAATGGATGGAAAATACTTTAAATGTATGTACTATAAAATCATAATTATGTTTTGTATTTGTATTGTAAATTAGAGAGTCATCATCAAGGGATTGAAGCAGGTAATTAAATTGACTCATCTGCTTTCATCAAATTTGTAAAAGTACATAGTAAGTCATGCAGAAACATGAAGTTTGGGTTTGTACTTTATTACAGGGAAATTACTATGGAGGTACTATTTAGATATGTAGGAGCCAGTGCATTTTGTATTAGCAAAGTCCATTAATTTCAGTACTCAGATAACAGTCACTGAAGACCTTTGCTTAGGTACATACTGGGAATTAACCTATCCCAACTCTAAAACAACCAGGCTGAGTCTGATACCTATTCACTTCAGTATTTCTTCCACTCTGAAGAAATAACCATTTATTTCAAAACCCTTTAGTATGTGTGAGTGTAACAAAACACACTTCTGTTCATTTCACTTTGGCATTTCACATTTTCTCTCTAGACAGATAGAAAGGGAACTGGCATGAAAGAATGACAGGAAATGAACCCAAATATTTGTTTTTGCACTTTCTTTGAGGAATAAAAAAAGCTGTGTACAGTTGATGCAAAGTAATGAAGATAAAGGATCATACATTTTACTTTAGCACACTAAAAAATGGTTGAACAAATATATGAAAAGTGAAGAAGCAGATAAGCAATAAAGCATGCATACTTCATCATTGTACATTTATCTAATTCAAGAAATAAACTAGTTTTCATGAGATATCAAAGTATAAGATTCAAAACACTGTGAATTTTGTTAATTTATTTTATTAAGAAATATTCTCTCAACCTATTTCTTTCCTATTTTCTTCTTAAAGCACAATAGTACTCAAGATCTACAAATTGCAGGGGATATACAGTCAGGCACATACTGTGGATGAAGATGATGTGAAAATCAGTACAAATTCCTATGAGTAGTATAAATCTGGTAGAGTGTGAGTGGAAATTAGGTCCCACATAGGTATTGTACTGGCATAACATACATAACATAACTGCATAGTTATGTATATTCTTCTGCTTGAACTTTTATCCCCTAAGTGTGTGTGTATATATATATATATATACATATATATATATATATATACAAAGACTCAGTAGAAATAACTACTAGCTACATTCACAAGAACTCAGAGAATACCTTAGCCTACTCTCAGCATTCAAAGCTCTGTTTTCTACTTGTCAAAGTGATATCACAGAGTTTAAAAGATTCTGAGTTGCGTTAATAAATTATTACAAAGATCTGATGCATATTTGAGTTTCCATCAAGAGATGATGAACCTAAATATGACATACTATTCTTGAAGTATTCAAATAACATTGTATGATAAAAACACAAAATATATTAAGGTAACTACCACATATTTCTGGAATAGAAACTCTATATTATCTAGGACTCAAAAATTAAAAAAAAAAAATAGAAAGAAAAGAATACAAAAATTAGCTTTTTAGCTTTTTTTTTCTCCCTCTCTCTTCCTGAATGAAATACATGCTAATCAGCAGTCCTGACACTTCTGTCATTCCAAAATAGAGTTGTTTGACAAACAACTACTTCTCTCTTAACAGAATTAAAGTACAGGAAAAGAAAGCAGTGCATCTGAAAGTATCTTACATTTATACTATCCAGGTATTGCCCTTTCATTTACTTTGTATGCCTTTTCTTTGCAGACTATGTTTGAACTCTGTTGGAGTTAACTTCATTTAGTAACTATTTCTCCATTCAATTCATTTAATCAGGTTTACATTATATTTTCAAAAGCATTATACAAATTGATCTGCAAAATATAAACATAGCAACCCTCAGTGTGCAACCCAGAAATTATTCAGTGTCCTCTTTGTCAGCAGTCTCTAGCTCAGAGTTAGAAACTTTGTTCAGTAACTGAGAAGACTTATATACCTAATTTTGAATTTTCAGCATTCATTGGTGAAGTATTTCAGCTTAATTACTACATTCTAACTGAAATAATTTGACTTAACCACATAATTATAAAAATCTTTTGTTTCCTTTTTTCTGCTTCCTGTTTTCCATTATTGTTCCCTTTGTGGCCCAATATTTAATTAGATATATAACGTGGACCAGCTGTAGTTGTATCCTAAAATCCTTATATCAAGGAGATAACAATTACATGTCTGTATCCCTGCTCCAAACCAGTATCAGACAGAATTTGACAACCTATCTGCTATCTGAGAAGCATAACTACCTGACTGTTGGGAACCAGTAGTCAAAAATGTCTGGTTCCTGCCTGTCGCTTGTGTTATGTTTGATTTCATAGTCATGATCTAAGGAGGCCCAAGTCACTAGATCCTACTGTTGAGATAAGCAGGAGACAGCCTTCCTGAAAATGCCCCTGGGGCTAGGTGTGAGTTTGGGATTTATCAACTTGCAGAAGCAGGAGGCAAGTAGTTCTGACATGCCCTCTGGCAGAAATTGTGTCCATACAGCATCACCACGGCAACTGCAGAGTAAGAGCAGAAGAGTGGGAGTTTCAAGGACTTTACCAGCAGTTGGATGCTGCTGAAAGAAAACAGAAATTAACGATCTTTGTATGTTCATTTTTAAAGTGGGACTTAAGTGTTTCGGAAACTATCATCCTAGTAATTCAAAACTGAGTTGTGTCATATAAACGAAACTGTTTTTTTTGTTTGTTTTATAGCATCATAAATATTAATTTTAATTTAAGAGTCCATATGCTTAATTGTATATTCCTTTAAAGCAGCTTAAAGCCAAGGAAACTCCTGCTGAATAAAGCCACTATAACAGAGCAGAAAATCAAGCTCTTCATCTAATCTCTAATTCACTTTCCCAAAAAGTTAAGAGAGTTGTAGAGGTGGACTTAAAGATTAGGTCAAATCTACAGGCTTTTGGTCCAAACAAGTCAGAATGCTCCTGTTCACTGAGAATCAATATTACAACTAAACAGTCTGTCCTAGTTTACCAAAACCTATGCATCTATTAGCTGTGAATGCATAAGACTGCTTTGAAGCATATAGACACAGTTTACTTTGCTAGAGTTGTGCTACATTTTTAACATATTGAAGGGATGAACTTTCAAGACAAGGCTTGCCTATTCGTTTTAGTGTCCTCCAAAAAATGATTTCTCATAAATGCATGACTGTTTTCAACTATGTTGATAACAGTACCATGTCCCCAGAAGTTATTTCAGAGTCCTGACTGTGTGTAGAACTGATTCCAGTGTCAGAGTCAGTATCATTTATGTCCAAATTAGTCACTCTATGAATGAAATCAGGAACTGCAATGCTGTTAGTGGAGATGCCACTGCCCTTAGGTGGCTCTTCATTTGATGGAAGCCTTACTTCAATGTTGTCTTTAACATGTAGTAAATTAAATTCTTCTGTAAGAAGTTCGTATTCTTTTTCCTTCTTTTGAAGCAGTGAGTCTCTGTAGGTAAGTTCTTTCTGAATGCAGCTCAGGTATGAATTGATTTTCAGACCATCTTTCATACTTTTTTCCAACTCATACTTTACATTGTCCAAATCTGAGTTTTCCAGTTGAGCATTAGTAGCCCCTTCTGTATGTACAACCTCTCCATTTTTTTCAGAGCATATACCATGAACCTCTTTTTCTATTTCAGCACACAGCTTTTCGATTAATTGTTTGTGATGTTTTAATCTCTCCTCAACCTGTAAAATTCCCTCACTTTTGCTGAAATATTCATGCATCTCTTTTGGATCATCTACCCTACTCCCTTGCTGCTCAGCCTCACTTGGATTGATCATTAAATAGGAGTCTTGCACGTAATTTTCTCCATCGTTGGCAACGCGGTCTAAATGGAATTTTGCTTCGCATTTTTCGATTTCCATATCAAGTTCCTTCATTCTAAGGACTTGTTGATGAATTGTATGATCTTGAGATATGATTAAATGAATCAGTGTCTCCATATTATCTCTATCTTGCTGAACACTGTCCTGTTTAAGTTTGGCAAGTTTCCGGAAAGTCTTCCTAACAATTTTCTTTTGCTTGTCAATTGGCAACATCTTCATGTAATTTGCTGGACTGAGTTCCCACTGCTTTTCTATGTTTTGTACTACCTTAGCTTCAGCTGTTTTCCACAATGGAAATGAAAGAAAAGCATCTGACTTTACCAACACAAAGTGTAAATTGGGCTGCTCTTCTCCCCAGGCTTTCCAAAGTCTCAGAATCTTTGTCAAAGGAGGAAGGACTCGCTCGGAGCCTCTCCATTTTTCTACAATACAGTAATCACCAGGTTTTCCAAAGAGGACTTTTTTCTCTCCAAATGTTGCTTGATGTTCCTCAAGCAAAGCCTGAATCACTTCTGCGCATGTTGTACGCTTTGTCAGGCCACATACAATCTTCTCTTCTTGGCAAACCCACACCACAATCTCTCGTTCATTTGAAGCCATGTCTTTGCTGGAAGATCTAGATTAAAAAAAAAAAAAAAAAAGACCAAATTTAAATAACATTTAAATGGCAGATAATTTATTAACAACCACCAGAGTTCTGCTATAACTAATACACTGAAAAATTTCTGTAGTCTTGTACAATACAATATACTTGTTTAAATTACAGGAAAATATGCTTTTGGAATTAGCAACAGAAAAATATATCAATTTCAACTACTGCTCTAACCTTACTACTAGTCTAGATAAATGTTAATTGCCATAGAAATGTCACATCTGTTTTTTGTAAACTTAACAAGTGTTCATTAATAATAAGTAAGAAAATGTGTCTGTCTACATTACCATTCCAAGCTATCCTAAGGTAACATAACTTTCAGATCCATGTATCTGTTCTTATCACATAAATATTGCACAAACTTTTTAAATATCTTACTCTCATCCAGGCTTCTAAAGGGAAGAATCTTGCTGCTAACTATACACTGATACGGGTTTGAAAATGAGAAAAGATAACAGAACACTATTTAAAAGAGCTTGATGTCAAGACAGATCTATAAGTTGGGCATGTTGGCTGCACTCCACAGCTTGGTGTCATCTGCAAACTTGCTGAGGGTGCACTTGATCCCACAGTTGATGTCAATGATGAAGATTTTAATATCATTTCCAGTCCTGACTCCTGAAGGACACCACTTGTCACTGATCTCCACCCACACAGTGTGCCACTGTCCACTAATCCTTGGGTACGATCTTACAACCAGTTTGTCATTTGTTGAGTGGTCCATCCATGTTGTCCATATATTTCCAATTTAGAGAGAAGGATGCTTTGTGAGACCATGTCAAAGACCTTACTAAAGTCCAGATCGATCCCATCAGTGCCTCTTCTATCATCCACTGATGCAGTTATACCATCATAGAAAGTCAGGCAAGACTTGGTGATATAATTAATGTATATAAGTAACTATATTTCTTTATTTTATATGTATTTTTATTAAAGCATAAAAAAGAGGGCAAAAAATGCATAAAATTAGTGGGCTATTATGTCTTATTTTTTTAAGCTAATGTATCAATATCTGCTTCAGATGAAGTGGCTGCAATTCTTAGTGGGTTCTCAAGGTGCTCATCAGAAGTTTTTGATGAAATTTTACTCTTCTGATGCTTCATCCTTGAAAATAATTGACCTTAAATCCCCAAAAGTGATGATATTAATTAAACGTGATTGTGAAGCAAAAGATACTTTTCTCTGGTATGACAGGTCTAGTAGATAGATCAAAATTTTCTTTATGTTGAATGTCCAATTGCAACTCTACATTTGGTTTGAAAACATACAGTAAATGTATCATCTCAACTAAAAAAAATATGTTTCTGTGAGCTTTCTGAGACTATAAGTTTGTCAGCATATCATGAGTATTCTGCATATTTCTTCCTCAGTGAATGTTAATTTATTCAATTGTTTCATGAAATAACACAAGCCCAATTTTAATAATATTAAAACTTATGTGTCTGCTCAATAATAAAAAATGTGTGTCTTCACACATACACACACGTTCACAGATTGAAATATATATAATACACATGGGTTTCAATTGAACTGAATGTGTTTGGTGGTCCCAAGAAGAGGAGTTAGCCCTGTACTGTACCCTTTCTTCCACAATGTACTGCTGTTGCCTGTAGTCTGTGCTTGAGCTGTGCATAACTCACCCATTCAAAATATAAATCACCTAATATTAAAAGATTACGTTCCTTTGGGGCCACATTACTAGATGTCCAAGTGTTCATGCAGCCTGTACTCATGGGTTGGACATGCCTGCTTTGGAGCTTACATTTATGTTTGTCCCCATCTGAGTAGTTCTAGACCACCATGGGCTATATGCTCAGTGACACAAGGTCAATGGAGAAAATTTAGCTAAAAGGAAAGGAGGATGTGATGTCTTGCTGCATGTTTGGATGTGGTGATTAGGCCTCTTGCCTAATGATAAAATAACTAGCTCTCTGAGGAAATACATATTTCTTTGGATTTTCTGGCATCACTTCCTGTTCTTTTGAATAAATGAGGTTTAATCCAGTCTGACAAGGAAGCCTAAAAATGATAATGACAATTTCCACAATACCCTAAGGGCTCAATACCACATTTTTTTTTTCTATCTAGAGCTACTTATTCACTACATTTATAGTTTTTTTCATATATATATATATTTTTTTGAGATCTACTAGGAATGGAGTTTTACTTAGGTTAAAAAGATTAATAGGTTATAACCTGTAATCATTAGAGCAATACAACTTATTTCTTTTCTCTTAAATATTATACAAGACAGAAGAAAAACTGAAGTCCATTAAATTGAACTATGATTGACTCAGCACCAGGTGCCACTCTAACCAGGAGGTAATAATCCTCAAGAGTCAGGAGACTGCAAATGAATACTAATAAAACCCACAAGAGTGATTTCATTAATAGTGTCATACAGGAGAACTCTGTCCAATTGCAGTGCTTCAAGTCTTAGAATATTCTTCTTTAAAATCTGTATTTTGTTAGATAGCTCTGAGTGATAAACTAGTATTCAGAAGAATAATGCATTTTTCCTACACTATTTAAAAAAAATTAAAAGGAATTATCACATATAGAAAATGGCAAAATGAATTTAAAAAATATAAAAATAGTGTTTCAAACGATGTTCCCTACTAATATATAAATAATTGACCTAAAAATAAAAATATATGAATTTCATTTTTAAAAAGTACTGACAGAAAAATAAAAAATGCAATAAGTGCTAAAATTTTCAGAAATACTAGATTGGGGGCATTGAGGCAGTAAGTTCAGAATAGGTTTTTTTTGTTGGTTTTCTTTATCAGTAAATACATTCTAGAGAATGTACATCATTTAGGGCTTTTACCATTCTTCTGAGAGTCACACGATTTGCACATGGAAATTCTTCCAATTTTTTCTCATTCTTGTTTTTGTTGATTGATAAATTGTCTCTTCCTTGGTATTTTCAGTGTGTAAGAGATTATTTGAGTTACACTGAAGTTTACTTTCTCTTTTACTCCTGTAGCCTTTAAAGTTTGTCTATGAAGACATTTTCTCTTTATTATATTTGTAAATCTTCTGAGAAAAAAAAAATTAAAACCCATAGATACCTCATTGCATTTGTGTACTTATGTTGTACACATTTTTTATACGGACTTGTTGCTGACTCCAGCAGGAGTTCAGCGTGCTTCTGATGGAAAGATATCATTTATTGAAAAGCAATTTCTACAAAACCTTTGCAAACTATACTGAAATACAGATACAAAATACAGAGCATTTAGATTGTTATTTCCAATAGTCTTCTAGCTGCTCATCCTCAACTCCCTATCCCCAGTATTTTTTCAGTTACAGTGCACTTGTCCAGCCAGACTCTACATTCAGCTTTCTTTGGAAGGATTTTTCTTTACTTGTTCAAATACAATTATATATAATTATATATTTAAAATACTGAAGTCCATAACTATTAGTAGCATCAGAGGAATGGAAAATTTATACACATACAAAAAGAACTCAAGTAGCTTATACATATGTATATATACTTGTACATGTGTGCATATAACACATATACATCTTGTAATTATACTCCTTTTGCAGAAAAGGAGAGAAGAAAAAAATCTGAACACTATTTTAATTCAGGGATCAAAATAGGTCTGTAAAGTGCAAATTCTGTCATCATTTTTTCCATGTTTGTTACAACATATCCTGATTTTAATTCAGCAGCATTCATGTATTTTAATTATGCTTTTTAATCTCAAATGAACTACTGTGTCATTTATAATCTTACAGTACTATGAAATTCTAATATATTTTAAAAAATCAAACGTGTTCATTATTATCTTCCAGAAAAAAGTAGTAAACTGATGTGACATACCATGGTCCTTTTAAGTAAAATTAATTATGTAATTCTTTATTATATTTAATCCAATTTATGATCCCTCTTCCCCAAAATGAAATTCCAGCATGTCTGTCATAGTGTAACAATTATGAAAGACATGTTTTAGGATGCAAGAAGATTCTAATTCCAGGAATCACTGTTTATTAGTGTTTCTTTATGGAAAATGAAGAGCAGATTCTGTATATATTAAGTGGATTTCATCTCACGTAGACATCCAGAAGTTAAGCCAATATAAATTTGCTATCAAAGCTCCTTGTCATGAAGAAAGAGTAGACCTTCACATGCTAAACCTTATAAGATTTTGGTATGAAACTACAAATGAAACTCTTTCTCTCTTTCATTAACTACAAGAGATCTATGTGGTCACCTTCAACTAAATTCCTCATTTTCAGGTAGCTAAATACACATGAAAATAATCCAATCATACTCTAGTTCATTGTTCAAGAGAAATGTAAAAAATGTAGAATGATTCCTGTAATTTTTCCTGAAATTTAATATTAAAAATAACAATATTCAGCAACAAGATCTTCTTTTAGAGGGTTATATAAAGAGGCAAACTTTCTCATATTTACTGATTCCTTGCCCTTCACATCCTGCAGTTTTGTAAAGGAAAGGAACTGTCATTTTTTAATAACCCATCAATTAGTCAGTAGCAGCTGTTTATCTAGTTAAAATGTTGGGCTTTCTCAAAGAACAGTTTTAGTAACATCTACTTCAAAACTAGCTGAGCAACTTCTTTATTTTTTTAAAGTTTATTGTAGTTGCTGTAAACAGTTTTCAAAGCATTTGAATTATATATCTTTAAACTGATCACTGAAATGTTTTGTCTAACTATCCATGATTTTAAGGTCTTGGTGACAGTGGTAGTATGCAGATCTTTCTTTCTTTCTCTTTCTTTTCTTCTTTCTTTTCTTTTCTTTTCTTTTCTTTTCTTTTCTTTTCTTTTCTTTTCTTTTCTTTTCTTTTCTTTTCTTTTCTTTTCTTTTCTTTTTTCTTTTCTTTTCTTTTCTTTTCTTTTCTTTTCTTTTCTTATCTTTTATCTTTTCTTTTCTTTTCTTTTCTTTTCTTTTCTTTTCTTTTCTTTTCTTTTCTTTTCTTTTCTTTTCTTTTCTTTTCTTATCTTTTATCTTTTCTTTCTTTCTTTCTTTCTTTCTTTCTTTCTTTCTTTCTTTCTTTCTTTCTTTCTTTCTTTCTTTCTTTCTTTCTTTCTTTCTTTCTCTTTCTCTCTTTCTCTTTCTCTCTTTCTCTCTCTCTTTCTCTTTTCTTCCTTTCTTTCTTTCTTTCTTTCTTTCTTTCTTTCTTTCTTTCTTTCTTTCTTTCTTTCTTTCTTTCTTTCTTTCTTTCTTTCTTTCTTTCTTTCTTTCTTTCTTTCTTTCTTTCTTTCTTTCTTTCTTTCTTTCTTTCTTTCTTTCTTTCTTTCTTTTTCTTTCCTTTTCTTCTTCCTTCCTCCCTCCCTCCCTCCCTCTCTCCCTCCCATCCTCCCTTCCTTTCTTCCTCCCTTCCTTCCTCTTCCTTCCTTCCTTCCTAATTCCTTCCGAATTCCTTCCTTCCATCTTTCTTCCATCAGAATCACTTATTGTGCAGAAACAGATGAGAATTTAAAATTAATAACGGTCAAAAGTACATTTCCATTCTTTCTTGTTTGTTTGGACTTTTAGTTTTATGCCTTCTACTTTTTGCTTCTCCTCATTACCATCCAAAAAATACATTAATCATATTACAGACCTCACACAAAATCTTTATTGTGTCAGCAGAAGCTGATTGTGTCATGTCAGGTATACACTTCATTAATTTAATATTCAGGCCTAGGGGAAGAAAAGTCATACATTCCAGCAGCATATAGACAAAATAAAAACACATGCTTCTGTTGCACAGAGTCAAAATATGAAATAACTTAAGCACTTCACTAAAGAGATGACAGGCACAAAAGAAAAAACACGCATATCCAAAACGTATTTCTTTTCCCTCTTGAAAATGTTTACACCTTTACTAAATACGGAACACACAGCTTTACAAGCATTCAAGCCAATCAAATAAGGAATTTCCTCTTTTTGGAATTATACCTTTATGCTAAAATGCTCATTTGTCCTTACTAATTTCACTTTATGCTGGGTCTGGATTGCTTACTCATTATATTGATAAAAGCTTAATACAGTGTTGCTAAAATATCAATGGCACACACAAACATAATTTTTTGTTCACTGAGAAAAAATAAACCTACAGATACAATTATTCTTTTCCTTTACTACAATAAATTCTTTTCATACTTTCACATCAAAATAAAATGGAATTTCTTTCAGAATATTTCTAATTTTTATCTACTTGTCCCAAGAAACTAAACTAACTGAGTAACTCAAAAGTATATAGGTAATGGCTAGAAATTTCAAAACATTTTTGTGAGCCCCTTACTGCCACTAATGCTTAATTCTTTACTAATTTTAAATCAGTATGACAAATTTCCTACACAAAAGCTTTTTTCGTAGTATAATTTGATTATAGTTAAGATCAAAAATGGTATTAGGTGGATCCTCTCAGTCATTGAAATCATTTATATGGGGTATTAGGTGGATCCTCTCAGTCATTGAAATCATTTATATGGTATAAAAATCTGCAGGTGAACATAACTGACACACAAAAGAAGATAATAATTATTTGCTGGAAAATGCATAAAATTGTTAATAATTTAAAAAAATTACTAAAGATTTCATTTTGGAAAGTTGTGTGAAATAGCTGAGTTTATTTTTTTTATTTTTTTTTAATTTTTTTTCCACCAATTTATTAGTTAAATAGTATTTTATAATCTTAATTTTCAACTATGAAAGAGCTTTTACCTATTATGTGTGATTTTAAGTAGTGTCAATCAGATGCCATGATGCTGTATCTGTCAGAAAGTACAAACGCTTGTAGGTTGGAGTATTATTACACTTAGTGTCATAATGCCACATTTTTTTCTTTCATCATTGCATCTGCTGGTGGCACATAAACTCTAATTCTGTATGTCAGAAATACAGCTACTAGCAGATGACAGATGATGACAAAACTAGTTTAGCCTGTTTTAGTGTAGAAAATGAATCTGATTTTATACTTTTGAGATTTTTTCTTGCCTTTTTTTTTATGCTATGCTTCTACAAATATATTTCAACATACACAACACCCAGAAAGCTAAACAACGCAACTCAGCTATCAACTGCAATACGAAAATGACAAGAAACCAACAGAACTATTACTTATTAAGTCTCCTACAAATAGTATAAACTACCTAAACAGTGTACATACCGTCCAACCTCCAGCAAATCATATGATAATTTATCATTGCCTGGCTGCTCTGAAAGGGTCCTTAGGTAGTTTGAGCTCTCTGATAGATGTGCATTTATCATGACCTCCACAGGGCAAAACTTAGACACTTATGTGAAACAAAACTCAACATTTTGTCTAGATACCACCTAGAAAAATTCACTTTTTCAGCTGGCAAATCAAAAGAAATTATGTAACAGAAGATAAATAACAATCTTTAGAAACAACTCTCTTGCTGCCTACCAGGTTCTTAGAGTTGAGTCCTTGCTTAAAGCCTTAGTGCCTGCCATCTCAACACTTTTCTGGATTCCAGAAAGATCCGCAGAGCCCTCTAAGAAGCAGGATGTGCCAGCATTAGACAGGATCAGGCAGGGCTATTCTGCCCACATCTCTCAGCAGGCTCTCCTGTCTCCAATTGCATGATTCTAGCTCCTTGCCAAGGACCTTCTGTGTCTTCTCTGTTGCTTGCCATGCTGAACAATGGGGAAGGACCTCTTGGCCAAGCAGGCTCAGACACCGAGACACATGCTCTCTTTTGAAAAGTACATGATCTGAAAGTAAAATATACTAAGAAAACAAGACACAATTGCCACAAGGGCATGTAATAACCTGGTGTTTTCAAGGGCCTTTGAGTATACAGCTGGGACATGCAAATCTGCCCATCTGGATTCAGACAAGTGTGCTATGGTCTTCTCTTTGGTACCCTTAAGTGTTTTCTCAGAGTGCAAAGCATTAGGGAGTACATGTCTTATTTGGGCACTTGCTAATAAAGCTTATCACCTCTGTGCCTCAGATCTAAGCCATAACTACAAAACAATATGAAAGCTTTTAATTATATTTACTTGTTGGAAGTAAGAAGAGGTAATACTACAGAGACACCTCTTTGATACAACCATCTGTATTGGACACGTGCTATACTTGTCATCTGAGCACTTCTAAAACATTTCTGTGTGCAGGTATGTAAGAACTAAGTACCTTATCAGTCTCTACATGACATTTAGAAATGGTAACTTAACTGCTCTTATTATTCAAAATCTCAGTAGATTACTTTATACATAAAAAATATTCATGAAGCGATGAACAATAATTATGAATATATATACGTATATATTTAGGCTATGTGGTATATTTATTGATGAGATTTGTGACAAACCTAATGGTGTCATGTATTGCAGTGCTTCCTCGTCTGCAACTCTTAACTTAATTGGATCAAAAAGGATTTTTAAGAATGTGATTTTAAATATTGAGTCAATTGAGAATAGACAGCCCATATGGAATCAGAGGCCAGTTTTTCAACATTTGGGAAACGAATAATATTGAAAATTCACACAAAGTTTATTAAAAACCATCCAAGTTTAATCCAATTTTTTGCTCAACTTTCTATCACCTTCTGGAGTTATTCAGAAAGAAAGAAAGAAAGGACAAATCCTACACCCAGTATACCTCCTGACTAAATAGATTGTTACATGCTACTGAGTTTCCTAAGGGCAGCAATGAGGAAGTATCTCCCCTCTCACCACTCAGGGAAGCTGGTATTACTCCAAAGCCTTAGGTGTTCAAGACAGCATATTAACTAACAGAATTGCCACTCCCCTTCACCTATTCAAACAAACAAAAATATTTATTTTAGAAATATTAACTTGATGTTGCACAGTTGTATCCATACCATGTAGGAGGCAAACATTTCTTATATGAGGTGCCAGAATCTTGTTCCTTCTCTTTTGCATGATACTAAAGCAATTGCAGTATCTAGCTAAAATGTATATTGGCAAGGAACACTTCAACAAAGATAATAATAGTTTAAAAAACCTCATTATAGGTAGTTAGTGCAATCCTGATACTGCAAGAATGCTCAGAAAGAACATGACAGAACTTGTGAAAGAAAAATAATAATTTCAGAATAGATAAATCTCTCTTTACCATCTGCTTCTGTATCTATTAAATGTTGTTTTATGATAGAGCTTCCTTCTTTAAAAAAAATGCAGAGAGGCACTTATTAAAAACAGAATAGGAAACTAGGCATCTTCATATTCATGTGATTTTTTTCAAACATATGCATATACATGATCGTTTGGATGCTCTAATTGTAATATTTCAGATATATGAAATAAGAAAATGATTTAAATAAAGGCCACTTAAATCAGCTTTGTACAACATGCTTCTCTCACTACCAATTCATGTACATTTTGCAATTCCTTTTTAAATGTGTAAATTTTTAACTCAGTAAGATTTCTAGAGTCGGGAAGCCTGTATGAACATTTTAATTAGCAACAGCTGCTGAGAATTATGTTCTATCAAAATTATCATTTTTGCAATTAAAACTATAACTATTTCCTTACTCCCTTCTTCAGAGGAATGTCATCACCTCATTTTTGCTTCTTTACAAAATTACACACATTATAATTCATCAATGATCCATGGTAGAAATTTCTGCTCATCTAAACATTTTACACTATATTAGAGTTGTATGACAGCTAAGTAACTTCAAATTTGTATGAGACAGTACTGTTTTGTTATAGCTAGATAACATAAAATTTATGATAGCTTCAAATTAAAAGTTCTGCAACATAATTGCTTTATTGTAAGGAAGTCATTCACAACAGAATTCCTCCTGACTTCCTCAAACTTTGGTGAATCTCTCATGAGAAACTGTGTTCCTCATTCTAATAACTGTACTCCTTGGGACAGAGGTACCTAAATGGGGATCAATATATGAGAAAAATAAAAAAAGGAAAAAACACATCAACTCATACTACCTAAAACTGATATGAAAGAAATAAAAGCATCCCACAAGAAGGACCAACAAGGACTGAAAATAATAATATTAGATAAGTGGATGGATAGCAGTGTTTATGCTACAGAAAAGTATGTGCCAAAATGTCACACTAACTTGGAATAATAAAAAACAAAGAAATAAAAGAAACTGTAAGAGGAATTATCTACCTTGCAATAGATACAGAAGATGATACTGTGGGAGAAAAGAAGGTTTACTAATGACACAGTAACTCCAGTAACTCTGACAGATAATACTTTGCACGATCTCCTTTGCAAATTCTAAAGGCAGATTTTCATCAGTTAGCCAAAAGCTCTGTGTACTTCCTTTTGCTTATTAGTTCTACCCAATATCATATTTACTTTGCAATGACTTATCTAGAGACAAGTGCAGATGAAGACTGCATCTGCCACTGCCTTTTTCTTCAGTCTTACCTCTGAAAGCATTTTCTCTCCCCGAGGGTACACATTCCTATAAACTATGCTTCAAATCTGCCTTCCTGTCAGACAAATCATCCTTTATGCATTGCATATTCAAAGTCATAAGATCGCTAAGTGGATATTATTCAAAAAATGTTCGGAATTTCAGTGTGTAACTTGCTGTGTTCACAAAATGTCATGGCAGGTAATGTGCTTATTGTATTGGGTCCATATTTGTGATGGCCTGACACAGCCGAGGCTTGAGAACAGAACAGACCTAGTTATCTACCAAAATATTTTCCAAGATGAGCAACAATAGTATTAACAATTTGCTTTGCTGAGAAAGCATGCTTTGATGTGTCTATTGTAACTGCTACTGAGGAAACAGCTGTCATACAGGAATGGCAAATCCATGAGAATCTCCAGAGCCAAAACAAACACTGACATATCCAGTGGAAACCATTTGTTACACCATGAGGGGGGGAACAGGAAATAAGGCATTTTCAAATTCCTCAGTGTTAGTAAACAACATGCAAACTTCAGGAACAGCAATACAGTAAATGTTGTATTTTGATTTTGAGCAGTGGGTAGTTCTTACTAATTAATAAGTGAAGATGCCAGGTTGTTTTGTTTTTTTTTTTTTTAGCTACATGAAAATTCTGCTGTGTTGACAAAATGACTCTCTGGATAGATCAGATTTACATGTTTGTGTATACTGAAGCACAGATAATACTATAGAAGCTTTAAGAGGCTTTTATTAAAAAATGTACAGAATGTGTCTAAAATTCTATCCCTTTACAGAAGAAATGCGTATAGTTAATTTAAAACAAAAGCTTCAAAATGACAAAGTTAAGAGCTGCTATTACAGTAGAAATATAGTTAATCTAACTTCTCCCTTTAGAATTTTTTGAAACTGTCTTTTAGAATCACCTTGGTTGTTTATAAGATTGTGACATTAAAAGAAATGAGGGGAATTCCAGGAGCTGTAGGCGCTATTTTTGTTATTGTTGTTCTACGAAATTCTGTTCAGCTCCTATTGAAAAGCTGATGTATACTATATCCCCCCTGGGGTTTGTTGACAGCTTTCCCAGTGAATAAATAAACAAAGCATTATGAGGCTGGGCTCGGACTGCCAGAACATGAACAAAGTGCACTATACACAGACCAGTGATTCTAAAGTAAGCTGGGATTGTTCAGTCTGGGAGAAGAGGGAGCTCAGGGGAGACCTTATCGCTCTCAATAACTACCTGAAGAGAGGTTGTAGTGAGCTGGGGGTCGGCCTCTTCCCTTTGTGTAACTAGTGATAAAACAAGAAGGAATGGACTCAAGTTGCGCCAGGGGAGGTTCAGGCTGGATGTTAGGAAATACAACTTTTCCAAAAGAGTGGTCAGGCACTGGAATGGTCTGCCTGGGAGGTTTTGGAGTCACCAACCCTGGAGGTGTTCAAGGAACATTTAGACGCTATGTTGAGGGATGTGGTTTACTGAGAACTGTTGGTGATAGGTGGACAGCTAGACTGGATGATCTTGTAGGACTTTTCCAACCTTGGTGATCCTATGATTCTATGAACAAGATGCAGACAAGTAAATGGTAAGATTTCATACCACCTTTCTGATAGTCCCTGGGCTAAAGGAGACTGTAATACCTACCATCTTATAAACGCTTAAACACAGAGTATAGCTCAAGCAATTCTACTCACAGTGGCACCACATGGAACATACACTAACCTCATTTGTAGTATAAGAAAACAAAGTCCTGATGGACTTGGGTTTATTTTCACCGATTTCTCAAGTTGAACTGATGCTCTTCTGTCCCTTACAGTCTTATCTTACTATTTTAGGTAAGTGATCATCCTAAATACTATTTTTACAACAAAGTTCTTTTTTTTTTATGTTAGCAACTGAAAGATGTAGAATTTCATAAAGTATTGTAGGTAATCTGATGACTACCTGTGAAATATACATATTTTTGAGTACCATGAGGTAAGTTATATGGTATCAGTGAGAGTAGATATCAATGCCTCTCCTGCAACAGCAAGCCTTTGGATCTGCTCAACCATCCTATCAAACATCATGCCTGGTTATTTAAAAATCTAAACTATTTTGTATTATAAAAATATAGGCCCCATATATCTTTTATTTTTATTTATTTTTTTCCCCAAAAGAGACAAAGTCCAATTACATTAGCAGACAGAAATCTGCTATTTTCTGTATTTTCTTTTTTAACTTTGTGACTTCTAATAATTTTTGAATTTATATATATATATATAGATATATGCACATATACACACATAGATTGCTCCAAAGGTAATGCCTCCTACTTATTTCCATGGAAACTAAATCAGATATGAAGAACACGGTAACACAGAGCAAATTCTCAGTTACAGAACGATGCTTAAAACATTATCACCACCATTTTTGACAGCAATGTACAAGAGCCTGCATCCTGCACTTATAAAAATCTGCACCAATGGAGACAACAGCTGCTATGGCGATGTTTTAGGAAAATGTTACCCACACAATCCATTTTTCACTGGCCCCAACAGATGGAAGTCAGAAATACAGAAGGTGTAGTAGGACAGTTCAGCCAAAATTGGCAATGTGCTCCATGGTCTTCAAACTGGTATGGGGCCTGGCATTCTCATGCTTCAAAAGAAAGGCTGTTTTCCTCTCCGGACTGACTCTGGAAATTTGAGCCTTCAGTTTAGTCAGAGTTGCAGTGCAGTGGTCAGAATTTACAGTTTGTTAGGGTTCCAGGAAATCTAGAAATTTCCTATCCCAAATCCAGAAGTTTTGTACCCAAAAAGGCAGTATACATTCTTTTACCTACTGAGAGCTGCATCTTGAACATTTTAATCATGAGGGAATTTACATATCACCACTCCATGGACTGCTGTTTTGACTTGGGTTCATAGTGGTGACATCGCATCTTGTCACCGGTAGTAATGCGATTCAGGAAGCTGTCACCTTATATTGGTTCAATAGGTCCTGACAAACTAGCACATGTTGTTCTTTCTGTTCTTGTGAAGCATTTGTGTAACCCACCCAGTGCAAACTTTATCATGTTCCAGTGCTGCCACCATCATTTCCAATGCATTGAAGCTGATATTCAGCTGTGTACACTGTCCCCTGGTCATAATCTACCAGTTCACACAGTTGAGTGACAGCTGTGCACGGCCATACAGAACACAGCTTGTATTTCATGTCACCATCATCACAGCTGAAATGTATCACCCAGTGCCCCTCTGTGCTCACATCCACAGTTTCGTCTCCATAAACAATTCAGCAAGAGTCAATGAACATCAGTGGGTGCAGGTATATTTTCATGGAGGAATTCAGTAACACACCTCTGCTTTATGTGCATCTTCAAGTCAAATGTTTTGTCAGTCTGTCCCTCTGCTGCCATCTGTTGCACAGCAACAAAGTGTAACAGAATATTGGTTGAAAGGTTCAACCTCTGCCATCCCACCACCAACATCTGCCTCAGACATTGTGAGAGAGAATTACTTTTGGAGTAGACATGATATTTATATCTTGATCCATCTATCTATCTATTATATATATATATATATATATATATATTACAGTTTGCCAGGACTTTGAATAGGGTTCAATTTTCTTTTGTTTAATTACAATACATTTTTACAGACTGTAAAACCATTTTGAAATTATACTGTATGATTTTCTCCATTTGATTTAATTTCATTAAAGTACACTGAAAACGTTGCCTCAAAAGGGATTCTATCAGGAACTCATTATAACCATTTTTTTTTTCAAATTTCTTTCTTGAATTTTTTGAAATTTAATTCAATTACAAATGTGTTCCATTACTTACAGTATTTGAATGGTTGAAAGGTAAAAAGATGAGCTGACAAAGTGGACTCTTAATATTAAAAGAGCTAAATTGAGTACTAGATACATAATTATACTAGCAAAAAGAGTGGACATGGATTTTTGAAAAGAAATCTGAAGCAGTTTTGTTCCTGTTAACAATCTGGGAGATTTTTGCAGCTTATGCTTTCAAGTAATTTTCTAAAATTACCTATCAATGAATGCTTTAATATGTAGTCAGTCAGAGACAGGCTGATAGGGTCTCTGAAAAATCTCTTCATCCTCTCTGAAGAAGCTACTGAACAAATAAATTGTTAACCTTAGTAGCTGCCCTAGTGATGGATATGTTAAAGATAGCAAAGGGACTTGCAAAACTAGTTCTAGACAGTTAAGCAAGAGATGGGAAAGGCAATGAGGGAGGAACTGCTTTCTGGAAGCAAGGTCAATGCTAGATCATAAAGATCAAGAGGAAATTGCCTGCTCTAATGTAACAAAGTGTAGGTGAAGAATACCAAAGATTGCCGTCTGATTGCACACAAAGCATTTTAGCTGAGAGAAGATGAAGGAAGTTGACTCCAGTGGAAGAATGTTCCATGATTCAGATAAAAAAAAAAAAAAAGCCATGTGAATCCTAAAATATTTGACTGGTCATGATTAAAGCCCAAAGTTTCTTCCAGAACCTCAGGAAACTGAGACGATGAGTACAAGGTTTTGTTTTTTTTTACTTAAATGTTTTTTTAAAACTTTGTCATAAGTTCAATTTTCTTTTCTTAGGTAAATTTAAGAAAAATAGATTTATGAATACTCACATAAATATTCTCTGGTACCCAGATGGGTTCACTTCACTCTAAATCAAATGACTTAAGATTAATTAGGTCATAAAGATAAGGGCCTTGTTAAACTGTTTGAGATAACAAATCTGAATGTGACTGAACACTTTAAGAAAAAAAAAAAGCATTCAAATAGTTCATGAAACTGAAGAGATGTCACACACAAAAATGTCTGTGACCAAAGACTAAGGCAGATCTAAGAAACTGTGGAGCCACTTTTGCAACATGATCCCATGGCAGAATAGTCATTATCCCAAGAGATCTATGACACCAAAATGACACCGCAAAGTATATGTTGTCTTCAAATCATGGAAAGTCAAACTTAGTCAACATTCAAATTAATCTTATGTTTCTTTAGTTCACATATCCAAACATCTTTTCAGCTTGGGATTTTTTCAACATATGATCAGTGTAGATATCTTTATAGCTTAAAGAGGGTAACAAGTTTAATTCCGACTATACACGACAGAAGTGGAATGGATACCCAGTGATAGCCACCTGAGAAAACATCTCTGAGGTGTTTGGAGAAATATACATGTACTGAATTTTTACATGGCATATTCACATACTGTTTGTCACTTCTGATTTTAAAAGAGTCTTGTAGGCACCAAGTTTTGTAATATATTGATGCATACATATTCAATCTGCAGAAATGTCTTTCTGTAGATATGAATAAATATATGATGGGGTGGACAATATTATTATTGAACGTGAGATGCAGTGGATACAAGTTAATTCAGTAATAAGGTGTGTGACAGTATACTTTTTAGCTACAGAAATGAATTACACAGTGACATACAGCCTAAACACTCATATACACATTTATATACTAAATATGGACCCATCATGCACAAACACTTTCATAAAAAGAAGTATGTTCAAGATATACTCAAACTTTTGGAAGCACTGTTGAAGTTTTCCATGTCATTTAGTTCAATCAAGACAAATTCAATTCAACATACCCACAGCTAGGTCCCTCCCTTACGTTGGTCCCCATCTGACTGAATGCATATAAACAACAGTACTCCAGTTTTTCCAATAATAGAAAACACTGAGACAGAACTTCCCTCACAAATACATATTAAGGCTGTCAGTGCAGGTATCTCACAGAGGTGTTCTGGCCATTGGGGAACTTGGCTGCACATTGTGTGTGCTGGTCAGTATTGCTGGATATGAATTCACAGCTCAAAAAGATGAAAGGCTTCTTCTTTTTTTCTTCTTAATTGTGGAAGAGTGTGAGTGTGTTACATAGCAAGAGAGTTTTCTAGATGGGTGTTAGGTATGATGATAGTGCAGGTGGCTGGAAAATGCTGCCAGTCAAAATGTTACTACTGTGAGTTTTATTAATAATTTCATGGACATCAGAATATTTTAATGCTAGCCTACAGTGAGATCTAAGTATCAAAGCATCTTTCATCAATCTAACCTTAATTACGTATTCTGGTTCAGTATCTGTCTATTCTATATATTCTGTCCTATGCATGGTACTACCTTTTACAAAAGACAGCTTTAAATTATTTTTTTTACTATACCTTCTATCATTAGATATCCAACTGCTTCATAAGTGGACACATTACTTAATTTATCTTCTCATTCACTCCTAGGGAGAGAAGAGTACAAAGCTCAAAAAGAATTAAGCCAAACTACTCATTTGTTTTAGCTCTGAGAACAGTTAACTGAACTGGTAGCTATAGAGATCTCTAAAGCAAGACATTCCTAACTTTCCTCTGCTCAGCTCTTGTGCAAAACATATTACAGGATATGGAATTATAAAACGAGGAACATGCAATGAGTAACCACTTTTGTAAGCTGCGGTTTATGTGACTTGCCCAGAATCATGAAGGAATTTTGTGGCAGGAGTAAGGAACAGCATCCATGCTATTTGTACAGTTCTCCCTTAATCATACATTACCCATCTGTAATTCACCTCTCTATTCACTATTCCCTTTTTAATTACTAAAATGAATGGTACAAAAGATGACTAAATAGATGTGCTACAATGTCTGCGCATGCTCCGTGAAGACCTTCCCTTTGAAAGTGATTGGGGTGGAGCTCAGCTCATCTCACTTTAGCTATGTAAAGTGTAGATGTGTAGTCAAAGACAATTTTTTGACCTTCCTCTGTAATCACTGGCATAAGATAGGCACCTCCAAAGGGTGATTAATCCTATACTAAAATAGATGTCTGCATGAATTACCCTCTGGAAGCGTATACATTAAAATATATATTAACTACAAAGAGTACTGAGATGAATAGATACGTAAATGTTCAATGGCTAAAGTTGACTAAGTTGAAATTCACCCTTTTGCTTTACCGAGTACTTGAATCTCATGGACAGTCTTACACTCAGTAGAGTATTGTGACCATCCACATACATGCAGTAACAAGTTTGCACTTCCAAAAATAACTCATCAGATCTTTGACAACTGCAACACCCTGCATGAGTAAACAAATGTGTTTGGTTATCTACCAAGACCTTAAGGTACTAGAATTCTAGAGAAGTACAGTAAAGTCAATAGCAAACCTAAATTTTTGTTAAGAGACTTGATTTGTTAAAACAGAATACTGACAGCAAAGTGGCCCTGAGAGAAACAGGCAATAATCAAGTTGAACAAGTACACTTAGTGCCCAGGCAATCAGTACAGAGAAAATCTGTCAACAGGTATTGTCCAAGTGAAACAACAGTTTAGTAAATCAATTTGCTAATTATAAAGCCAACAGAAACAAGAGCAGCTGACTGTGCTTCAGTGTCAATATCCAAAGCATTCAAGTATGTTCAGTCATGGATTCCTCATGCTATCTTCCTGCTGCTTTCTGGTCAAACAGTACATCTGCCCAAATCCTGAGATAACACTGATGGACTAACCCATTCCAGAGAGATACAGCACACATAGATATCTGAATTTGATGTCTTCCTATGACAAATGATGCACAGAATATGTTATCAAAACAGTGCCCTAACTTTTTCTCTTAAAATTTTTGTCATATAAAGTGTTATAACAATGGAAACTACCTTCAGTAAGACAATGTTATTCTGAATTTAGAGAAGGTTAGGGATAAGAAACTGACATATTTTCCATGGATGAAGGAGTATGCAAACACAGAGTAAATTGCAGGTTCAAGACACAAGGACAGATTGTCTTAAAAAAATTAGTACTCTTCAATCAACTAATTATTCCACTGATGTCATGCATCCTTACAAGTTAAATTAAGGTAAACATATCTGACCAAAACAAAATTTACACAATATATTATACATTTTTATAAGTCTGATTTAGCCCTGAACAAGAGAATGTTATTCTTCTCCATATTTAATATAACCTAGTTACTTTTGTTTTATTAAAATGAGAGACATATAAATGTATTATGCTAGTCCAGAGAGATGATTTTTTTCCATTACAATAGGAAATGCATAACTCAGAATTCTTTACATTAATAAAGTGGAGAATAAAGAAAGCAGATTAATGAAATTGACACATTTTACCGTCAAAATAGAAGGCTGGTATTTACGTACTTATTTAATACCAAATACCTCTGCATAAATGTATTTCTTATCACTGCTAGACAACTAAAAAAAGTGGAATGAACAAGTGAATAAACAAAAAATTAGGAAAACAAGATTTACATCACCTCCAAGTTTACAACATGCACTGACAGCCTGGTTTCCTACTTCTAATACTAGGGCTCAAAAATGTGATGGTTCAAGTTGACAGATGTAAACATGCTCACGTAGACAAATGATTGAAAATGTTAGTGAATTAGAAACACATCTTTAAATAATAAGATTTGAGAGATCTGCCAAACTTGCTGCAGAAAAATTTCTTTTGGGTACAGTGTCTTTTCTTCCTCTCTTCATGATATCAAGATTTAAGTTCTGTAGCTGTAAAAGTATGATTACAGGACAATTTTGTTATCATTACCAGTGAAGACCTAACATTCTGAGTTTTATTTCAAAAGTTACTTTCCTTTTCTTCACCTCACAAAACCATGTCACTCCCCACAAGATATAGTAAATCTTATTCAAAATTTTAGACTCCTGAAAATTCCTAAGTGAGTCACATGAAATGAAATCTAAAAAGTCCATTATATATTCTTGCTTCTTTGTGTGGCAGCCAGGTCTAGTGGACTGTACAAGGATTAGAAACAAGGAACTCCCAGATTTTATTCATACCTCTCCCACTACCTTGCTTTAATATCCTACACTTCTACAGAATTTTTCACTGTCTAGTCATGTCCTACTTATTCTCCTGAGGCATGCAAGCATTACCATCTAAATTACAGCTGAGGAAAACTAAGTATGCTTATCAGTTGTCTGAGGTCATAAACAAGCTGGTATCATTATAGCTATTACAACACGTGCTCCTTAAGTGTATTTCTGGATAGGCCAAGACAGGAAAAGGCAACCAGTGAGTGATTTTGGTGACTCTTTGAGGCGAGATCCAGAAAGGCGCTCAGTACTTTCAAAAACAAATTGTATTTTCAGTAAAAGCCTCCAAAATCTGCAACTTCCTCAATTAGTAATTAGATTTCAGTTTTTATATGTATGTGTAACATACATGCATGAGAAATCACCTATGAAAATTTCTAATTTTTTACTGCAAGAATTTGGGAGTTCCATAGAAAATGTACAGTCCTGGGAGGTAAAAAGCCATCACCAGCATTTGTATGCCAACTATACAGCACTCCGTTTTATTAATGAGAGATATAGGCATGAAATAGATGATACAAATTAGACCAGTTGCAAACTGATCTTACAGAAATTTTCAGATAATTCTGCATGATAATTGTCTATAAGATAGTATCTTACGTACCTGAGAATTACAGTGAACTGCATTTGCTTATTATCTAAATTCTGAGGAGGAGGATTCTGATATTTGTTTAACAGATAAACTTAGTCAACTATTTTTCCCTTTAATTTAATTTTGTTGGTCATTCTTTCTTTTTGTTCATCATCCTGAACTCATTTTATTCTGTTGTGTTCTGTGTAATACTTGTTGAATTGCTAGCATGATAACACTGGGGAAGAAGATGGAAAGCCAAGGTCTGTAGAGTAACATAACACATAAGAGAAACAGTAGAAGTGATGATAACTCAGTTATCTATGCACACAGATGGGGAACAACATGTCCAAAGTTCATTCTAATGTTTCATTTGATGTGTGGTCTTATGTAAAATCTGTATCCTGCACCATATTTTTGTTACTATTATTTTTTATATAAATATTAAGATAAAAGTTAGAAGAACTAATTCATGTCTGTACATCATTTATTATATTAAGGTTTATGAATAATAATTTTTAAGACCATAATTTTAAGTTATTATTATCTATCATATAAACTCCCAAAATTTAAGATTTTCTCAACCTTAGTGATTACCTTTGTAAGTCAATCAAAATGTTCTACTGTGAGACTATCACTGATTTTTATTAATTAAAACTTTAAAAAGTAATTCCTCATCCCTAGAAACACATTTCCCTATTGAAATCATCACATTTAGCTAATTTCTCTTTTTCTTGTACTGAAAATACTCATTTTTCATTATCAACATACACAATTATCACTGCCTACCAAGTTTTTCTTCTGTATTACTATAAACATGTTTCTTTATCTGAAGTGTGCTTTCTCAGCCTGTAAACAGCATTAGTGTTTCAAATTAGTTCCAACTTAACCTAAGTAAAGCTCTTTCCTTAGATGGTGTAGTATTACACACTTCTATTAGTCATTTTATTTACTCCACAGGAATGAAATTGCTGTCTGCCCTCCTGGAATAGTAGATAATTAACTCTTTAGAAATAAGGTTAGCTTTTTGCTAGACAAAAAGCTTTTCCTGAAAGTGAACAAATATGTACGAAGATTACTAGAAAATGTATGCTACCATTTTGACCCCTGAGACAAAGCTGACAAGCCAGAGCAGAAAATTAATTACAATTTATGAACTTCAGTTAAAAAAAACAACTTGTTTGATGTCTTACTAATACATTTCTGTCTTAAATAAAACTGAAAACAAGTAGAAGCTAATATTCCAGCATTATCAAACAAGTACCAGCTTTTAAATTTACAAATTCAAAACAGATAACACAATTTATCCTGAACAAACTTTTGTCCACTGTCCCTCCCACCCCGCTTCCCCCTCACTCAAACATACATACCAAATGTCCTGTAGTTTTGATCAAAAAGCACATTTATGGCTTCATATAGACTTCTCTAGAAATGCTCATCAAAGTGAAGTATTAGACATCTCACACTGATACCATAAGACTTACAGTGTAGGTCACAAGCAATTCATTCAAACAAGTAGCTGATCTCCAACATCATGTTCAGCCCAATCGAAGTGCTGAGCAATTTCAGTTTTGCTTCATCGAGTCTTAAAATGTACAGCAGTGTAAAGAAATAGAGAGCTTCAGAGTAATACCATGCTAACTAGGTATGATGCAAAATTACTGGAGGGAGGAAGGAAGGGAGGGAACATGATAATGGTAGGTCAGTATCACATAGATGAAGTCTCTAATCTAATTCATTATCCTACATTGTAATAGAAATCCTCAGAGAATAATGTTACTCTCACTGGGGAAGGCCCTCTGACTTTCAGGACAGGAAGAACTCTGCATCTATATGAATGAATAGATATCTATGGTCCTTCTTTCTACATCTGAGCCCCAGACTAGATGGTTAAAGAGAGGAAAACAAGAAGAGTAGACAAAGTAAATGACTGCATCCTAAACAGAAACATTATGCTATGTGCTGTGACAACAAGACTTTGATGGTAAAAGGTGGAAAAAAGAAATCAGTAAGGAAACACAAAAGCAATAAATACATTTAAATAATAACAGATTTATAATACAACTATATCATCATCAAACAGTACCGTGGGTTCATATGTGTTGTATGTCAACAGAGCATACTAATAGTTGTGGTAAACTCAGGACCAGCATGAATTACTCTGGCAAAAGTGTTTCTCAAGCTTTTTGTGCCTAACAGAATAGCCCTGCAGCATCAAGGACAACTATGCAAAGAAAAGAGATTCTCTGTATGCACTTCCTTTTGGAACTCTACAACCCTGGCCAACAGCTTGCATGGAGAAGTAGGGCTCTAGCAAGTTTGAGTAAGGTCTATGTGAAAAATTCCATAGTGGGGTCACTCATTGGTGTGAGATCACTGGGTAGATAAGACAATGATAGATGCAGATATCCTTGATATGATGGGTAAAGTTTCAAATTGACCCACTTCTAGAAGTGACCAAATCTAGCACCTGAGGGTAAAGAAGTCCTAATGCTACAGAAAATCAATGGGGCACAGATTCATCTTCTACTTAGCAACCAGAAAACTGCTTACAATGTGAAACACTGGTAAATAAACACAAAGCACTTCGTATTCATTGCTCATATTAGGATAGAGGTCTGTTTTGTCTCTGTGCAGTGTAATGTGTTAGTTCAATACCAGACCTTATCTGCAAAGAGCTAATACTTTATGTACCTCGGTCTTTGGCTAAGCATTTAATCACATCACACACTTTCAAAGAATAGTGCCTTTAAGATGTCTGCATAAAAAATTACCCACTTGAGTTTATTCATGTTGCTGAAGTTTATTCCTGCAGGAAACTTCCCCTTTTTTTATTGTCTTAGCCTGTCCCTACTGAACAGAGTTGGAATTCGTAGGTGGGTGGGGCATGGCCTTGCTACCTTTTGGACGTATTGTTCTCCAGGGGACAATGTCAACAAGTACATACACGCTCTAGGGACTATAATTATTTCTTGATGCCATTGAAAACTGAAGAACAGACTCCTTACAACTCCTGGAAAAGATATCAAGACATCACCCTCTGGCCAAGAAAACTATGCTGGGGCTACATTCCTAGTGGCTACTCCTCTGAAATCAAACAAAGGCTGAATGGTTACCTAGGCATTGTCATCGTCTCTTTACTGAGGTAGATTTTAGTCCAAGAGAGTAACATCCACAGATCTTCCAAATGCTAGAAGCAGTTCAGCATAGGTTTTGTCTTCCTGAAATAAATTTCAGTTTCTTTCTTTGAAGGCTTATAGCATCACAGCCAGCATCCCCCTGCTTTCTGATGAAATACCTCTTACACGCAGATAAAATTAGAGTAAACTCTTTTTTAAACTCTGAGTTCTCTGAATTAGAGACTGACATTTTATGACCTGGATGTGAAGAGTCTACTGCAAAACAGAGCTCTGAACGTGTACTGGAACCTCTAGGCAATGCTGCAAGACAAGCACTAATTACAGAGGTGTCATCTTGTTATCTGAGCAAATGACTGTAACTCCTTCATTTTCCTTCTGGTTCTTGTTCCAACTACCTTTGCTGCCTTCACTAAGCCATTTAACTTAGCTTTATCTCCTCCTACTGCAAACAGAATTTACTTCTCATTTGTTTATCTCCAGGTGCTATATTTGCATGTAGCTAATGTTCATTGTGTACTTTTAGAGAAAATAGAGTGGAAGGAGTGAGGAGAGGAGGGTGTTTGCTCTTCCTGTACTTCCCCTTTACTTGGTAGCTTTTCTCTTACAACAGCTTTTTTGAAGACATTGACAAGCACTAGACCCATTAATCAAAACAATAGATTAAATGTGTATCTATACAGGTATCTCTTTTCAATCCCTCTTTACAGGTAGACAAACTAAGGGAAGGTAATGGGCCACAAGTTCTGTGTCCCAGCTACTGCTCTTGATTTTAAACTCAACTGACATCTTTTTCATGGTTTCCAACGAGTTGGCAAAGAGACTATAATTATAATGAAAAAAAAATTATTTCACAGTTCTTCAGTCATATCACACGATCTATTTATAGACAGAATAAGTAAAGTTCAATTCTCAAAAGTCAGTATCAGAAGTTAGTGTTAAATATGCCAAAATTTAAGTATTTGAAAAGAAAATAGCAAGTTTTCAGAATTATGCATTTTACATTTTTCTTTATTTAATTCCCTCTTAACTGCTCACCACCACCTCTGTGGTCACAAGACTTTCAAAGTTTCAGCCCCTTCTTATTCTTATTACCACAACAGCTCTTTGCACATAATTTTTTTTTTGAGGGGGGCTAAGGTGGATGAAAAATGAGAAGAAAATGCTAGTTGTTCACTGTAATGGTTTATTGGTATTTGAATTTTTATTGGCTCTTAAAAGTTTTGGATTATGAGTTTCTTTTCCTGAGGAATAGAATATCACGTCAGCAAACACAGTGAGATTGATGCAATTAGTCTAAAGGTATTTTACAAGTCCAAAAGAGAAACAGATTCATTGCTGAACAGTGTGAAACTGTGCTTTGTGATTTAGTAAAGTTATTCAGGTAATTGATGTCAGTTGCAAAACTTCTATTTAAATGGCAGTAAATTTACAGCTTTATGTAAAAGCAATTTCATATAAAAGTTCACCTACACCTTTCTGAATTATCTGAACATTGAACAGTTGTATAAAAAGTATTTCAAAATATTTCTCTTTCTGAATCTACTAGCAAAATACAACTGATAAGAAGTAACCTACAGTATCAATGACTCTAAAATAGCATCTTACTTTTTAAACCTCAACTGTTGCAGTACTTCTGATTTATACTCCATAAAGTACATGAATATTATCACACAGTGCCACTATGAGAACAACTTTCAGTTTATCAACTGGGAAATTGAAAAGCCAAAACCTGACTTTGGAAAAAAAAAAAACAAACCTCAGGACATTATGATGCTGCTTTTTAGGACCAAATCGTGTTCTCTCAGGAAAAGACTTTCCCCAGTGCACCCCTAAATACGAGCCAAATTCCAGTGGAGAGCACCAGTCAAACCAGGAAGAGATTACAATTGATTTCCGAGTTTCTCACTGAGCCAAAATTTTGCTGCTCTTTCTGTGCAAACTTAGCTAGGACGGGTTCAGCCACTCTGAATTCCACGGGGTCTAAAGCAGCGCGTTCACTCCAAGCAAAGTCACTCTTAAAAACTTTAGTGGCATCCTAGCTCTTAAAATGATTACATAACTCCACACGAGGCTATTTCTTTTTTTCCTTTCTGTAGTTCGTGCATGTGGCATGTGGAAGCACGCACAACACGAGGAGCAAAGTCCCTTACAAAAAAAAAAAAAAGCTCCCCATCAGCCAACCCAGTGACCACAGCTGTCACCTGGCACATTTTTCCAGGCAAAAAAAAAAAAAAAAATTAAAAAAAAAAAGGTATTCAAGTTCGGCTCTGTTGAAAGATTAACAAATAATAATAATGCTCACCCCTTGCCAACGCTGGATGATCGGGCTCTCCTGTCTTCCAGACTTACAACTAGAACGCGACGCGGGTGAAGGGACGGGGCTCATCCTCAGCGACTCTTCCCTCCCCAGCGAAGGGAAGAGTCGATGCGGAGGGGCCCGGCGCGGTTCGGCCCTCCCGTGAGAAACTCGGGAAGTTTTTCCCCACTCGAGTGGAAGACTCCAGGTTCCCCCGACCCCCACCTCCCCAAGGACCCGCACTGGGGGCCGCCAGAGCCAGCCTCGCCTCCCAGACCCGGCCCGGCCTCACCTTGTTAACACGGGGGAACTTCAAATGTTCGCACTGGCGTGGGTTCAAAGTCAGATAAAGCTACGTTCCCTTTGCTGAAAATGCTTCCCGGGACTCAAACGTGCCGGACCCGGGAGGAGAGACCGATGGGGGAATGCGACCGAGAGCCCCTTCCCCCGCGCTCTCCGCCCCGCTGCCTCCGGCCCGGCTCCCTGCCGCAGGTGAGCCCCGAAGTTAAAGCTCCCGGCTTTCCGTGGGACCGGAGCGACACATCCGTCCCACAGAACCAAAAAACAAACAAACAGACAAAAAAAAAGTGTAAAAGAACTCAATCCCTTACCCCCTTCTTTTTTCCTCCGCGTACACAAGCAATGTTACCTGTTTTTATGCCGAGTTTTTAATAAATTCCTTCCAAAGGGAGCCATGATCCCAGCGGCAGAAGCATAACATCAGCGATCCCCAAACAATTCGAGGGTGTTCCCTTCTCCCCTATATTTTTCCCTGAGCGCCTTCCAGCTTGTTAATAGTCACCGAGCGTAGCGATGAGCTGGAAGTTGTGCAATTTACTGCTAACTTTGAACTCCAGCTTGTTGCTGCTGCTGCACCTTTGGAGTCCTGCCCAGCTGCAGTCTTGAAGGAGGCGTTCAGGAGCAGGAAAAAGAAAGAAAGGGGGGGTTGGAGAGGGGGGGGTGACGACGACGACGACACAGGGAATACGCACTTGCTGTTGTGATGTGAAGTTATGCACAGAGCTAGCTTTCAGCCTCGTCGCCCTCAGGGCAACAGCCAGCAAATGGGAGAGAAGGGGTTTTGCTCTGGTGGGGAACTCTGCAAAAAAAAAAAAAAAAAAAAAAAAAAGAAAGAAAGAAAAAAGGAACAACACACAACAAAAGGATTGAAAACTTTCCCCGGGAGGCTCCAGCCACTTCAGGTCAAGTCGTTCGGCTAAACATCAGCGTTAATGAAGGACTGGCAACAGTTGCCACACCAGTTCTCAGTACATAATAACCTGCCTTTTCAGATCAAGGAGCAGTACCTCTTTACAGGGTGTTGTACAAGTAATGGGAAGATGAAGGGAGAAAGCTAGACCTCCGTGGCCCCTCATCTCTCCCCAGATTTTGAAGTATCTATATGCATGAAAGAATTTACAGACCTCCGTGTGGCTGAACGGGCTATCCGACAAACTCTGTAAGTGTGGCCTAGCAGAGAAACAAGCGAGGCAGCAGCACGAAACTTTCAGCTCGTATTTGAACGTTGCAGGTTCTTTTATGTTATTATTTTGAGCTGGCTTCGCCAAAAGGGAAATTAATGCACACTATAGTTCCTGTCTGCTGGAACCCTCTGGGAACAAGGGATTCATAGTAAAGTTCCAAAAGGAAAACGATTGTGTTTTTTTTTTATTATTATTATTTTTTTATTTTCTCCCCCACTTCAACTTCATCTGGAGCACAGCCTGGGAAGGAGGAACAATTTCACCCCAAAGACTGATGACGGTAGATGAGGGTTCTGGAACAGGATGCCCCCAGCACAGCACACTCTCATCCTCTACTTTGTACAGTTATTTTAACAGGTACATATTAGATGTGAATTTCTATTTTTCTATTTGTATCTTCTATTCTTTGCTCTTATTTCTTTGCCATCTTCTCCTTTATATTTTTTTTTTCTTCCACATATCACAGGGCAAATTCTTTATGCGGCTGACTAAATGTGCAACATAATAGGGTACTGAATTATTAACTGAGGTGATGATGGCGCTGGGGTGGGGAAGAATGATTGGATACTAGGTAGCCAGACTGAGGACTTATCTGAAAAAGACCTTTTTCTTTCTTTCTTTTTCTTTTTTTTTTTTTTTCCCCTTAAATTCCCCTTTCTTCCCTCAGTCAAGATATTCACAGCAGAACAAAGCAAGGGCCCATTCCATGGGTTACCTATTACTGGCGGTGCTGGGAATGCCCCACATATTTTCAGTTCAGTACCAAGTCTCTAAATTCTCTGAGCTGTGACTACAAAGAGAGGGACCAAAGTCTCTTAAAAGCCAATCATCCAAATAACACAAACATAAGGAAGCAGAAATGAAACTTGCAGATTTTTTTTTATCTTGCTGCCAGGGCAGATTTTAAACAGTCTGCTTTTGGCATTATGAATATAAGCCCAAACACATTAAGTCTGTAGAAGTCTTTCCTTTTTCTTTCTCAGGTTGCATGTACCATGAGGAGGGGACTTTCTCGCATATAAAGGACAGGGAAATTATTTCAGTCCCTAACAGAAGTTCAAGGCATACTTGGCATAAAAACCAAATCAGCCTAAGATTTCCTGGAGAATGATTAATATTCAAATAACTATTTTTCTCAGCAGAGGTAAAACAAAATAGCTTTATCTGTAGAATAATATTCATTTTTTTTCTTAATTACAAAAAATAAATGAGAACTTGGCTATATATATGTAGTTGTTCTTATTACTCTAGAATAGCCTTCTCATAATTTTAATTTATTGAAATATTAAAATACAATGTAAATTGTTCCTCTTCAACCAGAAAATGCAAAATACTTTAAAACCAAGTTTATCTAATGTGGGAACTGGCTCTCTTTATGCAAGTCAGTCATAATGCTGCATTCATGTATCTGTGCAACGAATTGTAAGAATGACTCCAGCACTAAGAAGCAGATATTTGTCCCACAGCTGAGGGAGAAGAGGAAGTTCCTACTCACAATTAAGCTAACCAGAACCAGGAATAAAGTGAGTGACTGTAAGATAAAGGAGAGAATCCTAAGAATGAGGAATATTGCTTTTTCAAAACAATACAAAACAAAACCAAAGCCCAAAACCAACCACCACCAACAGCAAGAATAACAACAAAAAAACAAAGTAAGAAAGAAATGAAATAACATACAAGACATTTAGTAAATCATAAAATAAGTGAATACATACTGTTTCACTTCAATTAACCTATAGAATGCCAGATGCAACTATCATGAAGAACAAAAGGACTTACTGAGCTTATACAAATACATGTACATAAACATAAGAAAATGCAATAGAAAGGAAATGAAATTCTGTTCTTCAACTCATAAACCAAATTCCGACTGGAGTAGCGAGCAGCCAAACTTGTCAGAGGGACAGGTTAATTTTGCAGCCAGTGTTGACACAACAGTTTAGTTAGCTTGCTCTTAAACTTCCAAAGCGCCTCAGACTTTCCGCATTTGTATGTACATGTCTTTAGTTTTCTTTAAACTGCAGTTCTGATCTTCCAAGAACATTGGGCCAACATTCCAGACCAGGGCCCTTCCCAGTATGCTATAGGGACACAAAAAAAAAAAAAAAGCCACAGCTCCACAGCTCAAGTCTTGAGCACAATCAGCTTCTAATCATTTGCTGTTCATGTGAAAAGTAAAAGGCAAATGGCTAGTAACATCCCATTTTTAACTCATGAGCTGCTCTGCTCAGCCAAATCATACAGTATCTCTCCCTTGGGTGGAGTAAGGAATTAAAGAGAGTTCAGTTTGCAGTTATAGGTGTTTCGTGTTTTTTTTTTTTTTTAAACACCCCATAAAATGTATACATAGTGGCCTTAAAATCCTAAGAAAGACTAGTCAACAATTCACTCTGATATTTATTGGAGAAAGAAAAGGAGCTGTAGACATTAGAATATCATATTGCTGCATACATAAGCTTAATGAACAATAAATCTGGATAAAAATCTTTGGTGCTTGATCAGAAAGCTTAAGGTTAATAAACTAAATAGTTTATTTTGCCATGATCCAAAGTTGCTCTCAGTAAACATTTTACTCTTTCCTTTGGTAAAAACACTGCAGCACAGAGATGTGCAATCTAGCTTTAACCATATCAGTCTACAGGTATAACTTAAGAGAATGCAAAGAGCCAAATTATTTTTTTCCTGCAACAAAGTACAGATGTGCTACTGCTCCCCCCTTCCCATTTTTCCCTTGTAACCACCACTTGGTTCCAGCACCTATCTCACATATTCTCTGGGACCTCATCCAATCTCCTGGAAAGCTGAAGTAATTCCAACCCAGCAGCAAGAGTTTGCTCTGTCTGTTTTGGACTGATTGATGCTGTGAGTTGGCTTACTTCAGGATCAAACAAGATCAGTCAGACAGTATAATTTCCAAAGCTGATGAAGGGAGGAGTTGAATCAGAAGCAGGACAAGAAGAAGGAAAGAGACGGAGCAAAGTAAAAGAAGCAATCAAAAAGAAAGGGAAGGCACGAGACCTCCTCCCTCTTTGACTATGTGGTAGGACAGCTTGGCAGCTCAGAGTGGATTCACATGAAATGACTTCATCTAACCTAATGTGTTGCTGCCATAAAAAGATTGGAGATCTCTTTCCCATGACACTGGGCAGATTCCTGACCATTTCCTTGTGTCAGATCTGGTTGTCAGCAGGCATTGGGCTTACATCATTTCACTTTTTAAATGAATGGAAAACTGATCTGATGCAGGAAAGTTTTTTGCAGTGCTAACTAGTTAAATTGGCTTACTGAGGTGTCTGACAATTGTCAGCAATAGCATGCAAGGAGGTAAAATGGACCAAGTTGCCAAGCAATGTAGGATGAGAACTTCCCATCTGAGCAAAGCTCAGCAGCTGTATTGGCTCAGCCAAATTGTGGGAATTCATTCTGACTGCAGCAGTGAGCACATCCATGGAAGCAGCAAAAGCTCCCTTAGAAACAGAATAAATTACCCATTCCTCACTCAAGATTACTATGCATAGTCTGCTTCTAGTAACCTGTTAGCCTCATTTTACAACATCATAAATACTTCTGTCTGCTTTAAGTGCGGTCAAGTGTATGAATATGTGACACTAGACTAAATGTTCTACCCCAATAGGGTAAGAGGGAAAGCTCAGTGCTGGGATTCTAACTGGCTTAAATGGAGGAAGCTGGGTGATATATCCTCAGAGAGCTCATGGATTTGTGCTTTTCATCTTACTTGAGAAAATTTGCAAGAGACCCGTAAGTCTGGTGGCTGATGATGAACTGACGGATAAAGACCATACTGATGACCTCAGCTCAGTTGGTTAAAGAAAAAACAACTATTCAGGATGAAATCAGAAACGAAGCTGAAAAACTCATTATGACACTGTAAACATCCATTCTGAGTCTACAATTTGAATATACTAGGTACCCCAACTGAAAAAGAATGAGTAGTATAAGGAATAGGGGAACAGCTAATGACAGTGAGAGTTTTAAAATACAGAATAGCTTAATATATGATGAGAAATCTATTAACAATAAGATTCTTCAATCTGAAAAATTGTGAACGTCTTATCACTATGACAGCAGTCTGCACTATGGAGAAAAAATAGAAATAGTGATTTCAGACAGTGTAAATACGAGGGCCTGCAGAAAGAAATAATCAGAGAGCAAGGTTATAATACTTTAGTTGCTCCAAAACTAATGCCTTATATTTATTTTCATGGAAACTACAACAGATAAAAAGAACACAATAGCACTATCTGATGGAGCAAATTTTCACCTACAAAACGCTATTTTTCAACATAGTCACTAGTATTAGCTATGCATTTTTTTGCCAGTGATGAACAAGAGCCTGCACCAATGGAGATGACCCACTGCTTCATGGCTACTATGAAGGTGGCAGTGCTAGGAAATTGTTACCCATGCAGTCCGTCTTTCATCAGCCCAAACAGGTAGAAGTCAGAAAGCACTAAATCTGGATTATACAGTGGGTGTTTTAGGACAGCCCAATAAAGACTAGCAATGTGTTCCACTGTGTTCTTACTGCTATGGAGCCTGGCATTATTGTGTTGCAAAAAAAAAGAGTGTCTTCACTGGCCTGACTCTAGAAGTTTTAGTCTTCAGCTTAGTCTGTGTCAATGTAGTGGTTAGAGTTGATGGTTTGTCCAGGTTCCAGGAAATCCAGGATCACCCTTTTCCTATCCCAAAAGACAGTGTACATCACTTTACCTGTTGAGGCTGTAGCCTGAACTTTTTCTTCAGTGGGATATTCACATGGACTCCATGGACTGCCATTTTCATGCTGGTTCATAGTGGTTATACCACATCCCACCACCGCCAATGATGTGATCCAGTAAACTGTCACCTTCAGTCTTGTACTGGCTCAATAGGTTCTGCATACGATGTTCTTTCTGATCCTGTCTGAGCATTCATGACAACCCACTTGGTGCTAACTTTGTCATATTCCAACATTTCCACCATTGTTTCCAATTCACTGAAGGTGATATTCATCTCTATACACAGTTCCCTGTTCATAAACCACTGATTTGCATGGATAAGCTGATTTAGATGCTTTTTATGTCATGGTTTGACGGCTGTGCATTGCCTCTGCTATCACCACTGATGAAATGTACCACCTCCATCTCACTGGGCTAACATCCATGTTTTGATCTCCACCCAGATTCAGGAAGTGTCAATGAATGTCAAAGGATGAATTCAAAAAGCAAGGAGAAAGGCTAGGAAGAACAACATTGCTACTAGAGGTCAAAAAAATCACAATTTTTTTAAGCTTTTATCTCTATACATTTGTTTCCTATTTTTTTTTGTTGTTATTCCCTAGCAGTCACAGGCATAGCCCTTCTGCATTCCCTAGCAGCCACAGGCATAGCCCTCACTACAAGAAATCTTGTAAGTTACAAACTGCAGATTGGATCCAACTGGTGCATTACCTCAGCCACCGTGTCCTTTGTAAAGTGCTTCCATGTAAGGATTTCCCTTACTTTAATACAACATTAAACAAAACAGACAGTTCACCCCTCTGTAAGTAGGTTTTTATTTATTACTTCAGATATAGTACTAGTTTTACATTCTACAAGTCCCAGGTACTCCTTACCGTAAACATCATTCATTCTCAAAGCAGAGAGCAACTCCCCAGATGTGGAGACAAACTCTGTCTCTGCAGGACTTCCAGTCAGCACACTGTTCATCCAATCCCAAATCTCTTTCTTGAGAAAGAAAGGTACTGAGTTGATGTCCTGTGATTCAATTGACCATTTCTTTCAATTTACAGCACTCTTCTCCCTTCTATGTTCTCACTTTTTCTGTAATGGTGTAAGTGTTTGTCATTTTGGCACCTGAACAGTCTGCAATAAGAGTTGAAGGAAATTAGTCGAACATTGAGGTATACAAACGAAAAACATGTCTATAGTAGGACTATTAAATATAATGGAGTAAACAAGTTAAATATAATGGACTAAACAGGTTTTCAGCTCCAAATGTATTGAAACTGCTGATTACCTGATGTAGGGAGTAAAATGACTACCTCATATTTGCCTTGTTTTTACCCTAGAAATCTACAAGTGAAGGATGAGTATCAGAGATAGAATGTGACACTGGTGAGGCATTTGGTAAAGTAGGCCGGTTCTTCTGTTAATGATTGGGCATAACAAAACAATTGCTCCTTATGATCTTTTTTTCTCCAGCAGCCTATTAGATCTTTTCTCTTCACACTATAATTTTGATTAAAATGTGTTAAGAGACATGAGTTAAATTCTCAGCTCTTCCAGAACTGCACAATAATCATGGAAACATCAGATAGAGCTAAATGATCCATCTAATACCCTCCTTTACTTTTTTTTTTTAATCCTCTTATGAAATTTATAATTACTTTTTGCAGCAGTTCATATGGCATGCTACAATAGTGTTTTGTCATTATATCCTTTGGTGTGAGTGTCTGATTTAGTAGCAGCTCTGGCTACTGTGGCATCTTATAAGGCAGTTTGGACGAACTACTGTGTCCCAAGCTGCTGTGTCTGGGTCACCGATAATTGACATAAAGGCTTTATCAGAAAACCTAAAATGGATCTGAGAACAACTCCAGGAGCCCTAGCTGAGATTGTTCCCATTACAAAACACATGTGGGAAATACACTAGGTACACCAAGGGAATTTCCTATTCTTGGAAGTGTTTTAGAAGTTGAGAAGGCATAAAATACAAAAATATATAGGATTATGAACATATCTGAATAAACATTTTCTGAAATTCATTAAATTGCTGAAATGATCATGGACATACTCCTCAAATTAATACATATTGGGTAAATACTGGGTTAATATTTTATTTTTCATCTGATGATTCTACAGTCTCATACCCAGTTGAGCTGGAGCAATTGGTTCATTATCCAAGATAGGGGCACATCAAGAGTGAAACTCATTTTTAAGTAATTTCAAGTAAATTGATAGCATTTAGAAAAAGTGACCTTTGCAATTGAAAATTATGTTCAGAAAGAAACAAGTCTCTGAGTATTTATTTGTCTTTTGAACATCTTTTAGAGACAAACATCTGAAATACATGCCCCCTGGAGGTGTACACTACTCTAGTCATTAGAGCGGGAGTTCTCATGTTCTTTAATACTAGTTCCTGAGATCCTGTCAGTACTTGCACCCATTAAGCCTATCACTTTTCAACTTTACACTGAAATCCTTGATATTGTTTTCCTGATGTACATTTCCAGCATGCCTGTTCTCATCTTTCTGCATGGGGGGAAAGATCCTTTCCAGATGTCAGCTCACATGTGGGCCAGATATACAAGCTTTCTCTCTTCCGAGACACTAGCCATGCATGAAAAATGCACAGACCTTCTCTAAATGACAAAATACCTCCATGCCTGCCTTCTATTTTCATGCAATACAGTAACAAAGATTTACACCCCTCAATCCTGTATCATGTAGAGGAAGATGGAAAATATCACAGATAATTCCACAGTGGCAGAAAGCTGCTGTTTCATAATCTTATACTGGCATACTGCCAGTTCATGAATTACTTTTAAAGGAAATTAGTGTACCATGAAGAACAAGAAAGCTTCTTAATAGACAACATATGAAAATTCTAGGCGAAAACAGCCTCTAAATCTTTCTCTCACTCCATTTCTTATTTAAAAAATAAATAAATCAGTATGGTTGGAATCTGCATATGATATAATACCTGGAAACAATTAAATTCACATTTTAGGTGCTTTTCTGAAGCTTCTGCATTGAAGGCAGTGGGAGTTTTTTTTGTTTTTTTTTTTTTTTCTGATCAAGGCCTTCTTACACAATTGAACAATTGCAAATGTGTTGGGAAAGACTGATCTCTGGAACAGTGAATGATGGATGTTTCTCTCCTTTAGGAGAAAAGAACAAACCTCCTGAGACTGGTCAGTAATTCATATTCAGAAGAATTTCTAACTTTCATTCTAACTGGAAGGCAAATTTATTCAACAGAACATTGACTTAAGATCAATCTGGTGTCAACTTCAGAATAAAGCAATACAAATGGGACCAATTTAAGATATAGAAATGAAAAAGAAACCGAAACCAAAACCAAACCATCTCCCACAAAAACAAACAAAACAAAACAAAACAAAACAAAACAAAAAAACACCAAAATTATATTGAGCCTACTGTCCTGAAGGGGGAATATATATTTCTTACTGTATTTTCTGATCCTTTGCCAATTTCAAATTTAATCATACATTTGAAACTGCCTATGTGCTTCAGAAATTTGAGTAACAGTTGCTTTGACAGATTTAGCATTAGCTCCAATAAGGGGAATAGGTCTCTAAGGAAAGATTTAGGAAGATTTGGCTTGTCTGAATGTTTATGATCTAAATTCAAATTAAGACATAGCATTGGAGATGAGCCAATAACAGTAAGATTTTCAAAGGGTGCAAAGCCATATGGAATCCATGCTAGAATCTGATAAACCAAAAAGAAACACCAGGAAGAAACAGCTTATATAGCATATATATATATGTGTGTGTGTGCGGGTGTGTGTGTATAAAGACGTATGTCTTTTGAAGATGTCACTGTACATTGGGCTAAGGTAGGATTCCTTACAATGGAGCAGACTTGCCTCCTTATAAATGGTCATTTCTCTGTAACTCTTCTGTGCCTCTTAGTCAAGGACATTTTTTCCCCAACTAATTATTTAACTATTTTTTCAGCAAGAAAATTACCCAGGGCCCTGGGACCTCAACTCTAGAGGATAAAAGGAATGTACTGTCTGGTTTCTGCTCCATCCTACTGGTGGTCAGTATCCATATTACTAACAAACATATTTATGTAACAAAGAGGTATTGACACTTTTGATTTAGCATTGCCTCAGGTCCAAATCCACAAAGTTGCTTAGATTATTAACTGCCACTGATTTTAATGAGTAAGGTTGCTTGTATTTAAAACTTGCTCCCTTGTGCTTGTAGGTATAGCATTATAAGGAAGATAGTTGATCCCAGGTTGTGACTATGATCGACCATGTAGGCCTGTGTAATGACACAAAGGTCTATTCAAAGTAGATCTAGTTGGTTAGGTGCATAAATCTATGACCATGACTGATGGACCTCTGGTATAAGGCCTCTACGCAGTGATTATGCTGGCACTTTCACACTGCAAGTCCTATTCCTCTAAAAGGAAATGTACAGGACCATCCAGCACTGTCTTACCTGATAAAGTTAGAAATACAAACAAATAAGAAAATAATGGCCAAATCCTTATCTGTAATGTTTCTGTTTCTGAAAAAAAAATCAGAAGAGATTTTTAAGAGTAGTAAAGTTGGTCATTACTATGTTGTGTTCTCTATTAAGGTAAATATGAGCTGAACTCCTGAAAACCTATACAGAGGGAAATTCTCTCTGTTGATGATGCACATCTTCCTGCTGCAGCTTTGGACTGTAAAGAGTGAAAACTACCTATACTTGTTGTACCTGTATAAGCCTGTCATAGATAAAATGCCACACCTGTTAAGTTTTTGAATTTCTTCACACTTTCTACAACCCTTTAGCTATATGGTGATGCTATCTAACATTATTCTTCTTCATTAGGATCTCAAATGTCTGTTCCCACAGCAGAGGGACCTCATCTCTCATCTGCATAAACAAATCTTTTTCATTTGATTTCTGTGGAAACAGGGGCAGAGAGGTTTACTCCCAACAAGTTGAATTGCTCATACAGGTATGAGCCTACAGAGCTAGACCATTTTATCTGTGCTTGTTAGCCCTAACAGTGAATACCAGTCTATCTCACCATTTACCAGTGAGAACAGCTGGAGTACTTGTTAATCCAGGGGAGGCTGGGAACAAGGAGCAAAAGGAAAAGAAATTGGTTTGCTGTTTTGCCCAAAACTTTTATTCCTTATTTTCAAAAAAATTAGTTTTAGCTAAATCAACAATGTGAAATGTTGCAATGCGCCACCAGGTACATTTAATATTCTTTAAAACTTCTTTTAATGTATTGTTAATACGTTTTCAGTTAATGCTCAAAGAATTTCAGAAGTGTCTCATGAAGAGTTGCAATCCAGGACTCACTGTTTAAATCAACAGTTCACATTCTTCATTGTGAGTACTTGAAATTTGCAGATACAAACAAGCTAGTGTTTCAGCACTTGAGTCATGCTATTCATCACAGAATTAGACATGTATGAAGGTGTCTGTAGGATTGGGGCTACATCATCAAGTGATTAGAAACAGTGGCCTCTGGGTCTTAATTAAACATGGCTCCAACAGCAGTAATCAATGCACGAGGGGTGTGGACTGAAGCTGAGATCATGTCTGCAGCACAAGGTATGGCTGCCATCACTGTGCTAAACTGAGGTGTAAATGCCCTATGCTAGCCGAATCCTTCAGTTTACCTGCAGTGAGAACAGCACTACTGTTCTTTTGCCAGTCTGATTCCATTTGGAAGAAGCAGGGGAGAGAAAAAGGAGTAAATCAAAGCTTGGAAATGGATGGTGATTGCATATGTGAATGTACTATCATGACACCAGGCCAGGAGCAGGATGATCTGCTTTTGATGATTTTGATAAGTAATTGGGGTAAAGGTTGCATCTATTCAGCAGTGATAAGCTTTACCAATACGAACAAGGCTACAAGGCTGGTATAGCCTGCTGCAGATGACACTTTTTTTTCTTCCAGAGCTGTATATATTTACAGCTGCATACTAGTTTAGACACAGCTTTAGTTAATTAATGTTTGTAAAGCACTGAAATTGAAAGGTGTTATATAAATGCAAAATATTCTTCACATGCAAAGCCTGAATTTATTTTTTCAGAAAGGCTACTTTCTTTGTCTATTTCCTTATTTTTATTTCTTGGTTATGTTTGTTTGTGTGTGTGTTTTTGCAAATGATTCATTGCTTGTGTTTGCTGTCATAAAATATTCTTATTACCACCATGACTTTATTGGGATGTCTGCTTTTTGGTCTCCAAGGAATTTCTTAAATGCAGTTCATGCAAATTTCAGCTTAAAGATGTGCAAATTACATCTTACAGATACGCAAATTACATAGATGCTTTCCATCCCTCATAGGTTGGATGCTGCAGAAAGGGTGTACATTTGGAATCTACATGCTGGCGCAGTACTGAAACCACAGCTCACTGAACTCGTATTTTGTTTCTAAAGATAACTGATACATCAAGAGCTATCAAATCTAACAGTTTATATATTATTTACTCATAAATGGTAAGCATTTGTATGCCAAGCACCTTGTATATGAATAATAAATGTAAGTAAAAATAGTTATTTTTCCCTGCTTAATGAAATATTCTGAAGAAGGAAGATAAGTAAAAGTAATAAAGAAATACAGGAAGCACTTCTACAAAAGGAGGTCATGATTGTTTTTTCTCATGCTACAGCAGAACTGTGGAAGACTGTCAGTGACTCCTGAGGCTTCCTTCTATAAAAATAGAAAGGTTACTGATAGTTAAGAAACCTGTTATGATCTCCTTGTGAGGAACCTGTATCAAGCTAAATCGAAGGTATCAGCATAATCTCACTGATTTACAGTAATAATAACATGTTGCTTCTCTACTGTGCACAAAGGAAATATTCTTCTGCATTTTTAACAGAAGATCGTTTCATGGCTGTATGATTTCTAAGTAACTAGTTAAATTGAAACTGTCTCTTGGGTACAAGGAAATAGCATGATTATTTCAGAAATTTGTGAAGGTGGCCTAAGGGAAAAAATAGAATAATTTCAATAATTTCACAGCACAGAGTCCAATTCCTACTGACATTATATAATTGAACCTGTGCAATATAACAGTGAATACTACATATATATGGTTGCTGTGTTCCAAGGAAAACTGAAAAACAATTGCTGACAAAATCAGAATATCGCTGGAAAATACAGTCACCCTTCTGAATTCAGATCAATTTCATTTCGCTCTTTCAATTTAGCACAAAATTTCCAGGAAGAATCGCTCTGATAAGCAGAGAATCACACAAATATGCAGTCTTCAATAGAGTTACATAAGGCTATTCACCCATGTCCATTGTATATATTACACACTGGAAGTTGCATTAAGATATTCATGGTTCACTGGAGACAAATGAAAAATTGATTAACTTGGGTATTTGGAGAAAACATGTAATCGAGAAATGACATAGATGCAGTCTGGCCTTGGGATGCACTGCTGAGAGGTGAAAGTAAGCAGGAGGTGCCCAAGGCATAACTCCCATGACACACTGTGGTGGCACTTCTAACTGCACTGCTTGCTCATGTGAAGATACCAGTAAAAGAAAAGCAAAACAAAACAAAACAAAACATATAAAAGGAAAGTAGGAATAGGAAGGAAGATAGTTTTCTTCCAGCCTATTTTATCCAAAATGACTTTTCGTAAACAATCCCCAAACAGCCACACATATATATGACTGAAAAGTTCACAGTTTTAGCAGTTTATAACACTTTCACTGCACATACATATAGCTACATCCATTCCATACTTGCTTTGCAGTCATAAAGACAGAATCTATGTGGTCAGCAGAAGGACTGGGAAATCTCAGTGTCTCAAAAATATGACTATGCTCTAATAAATAAAAGAAATGAGACATTACATCATTCTGTTGAGATGATGACACCTAAAATGTTCAGTGATTGGAGAACTGTGGCCTTTTGTGGTACTAAGATGTTGTTGCTGTTTGATGTAACAAAGTATTATGAAATAATGACAAACATGTAGTCCTCAGGTGTACAGGGTGCACAGAATGTCACTTTCACATCTTCAGATGCTGGAACCTTAGAACTTAAATAAATGCTTTCTTAGCCATGGGATGTGTACACGTTTGTGTACTCACTGCAAAATGTGCCATAGATTTCCTGCATATTAAAAAAATCTATCTGATTTAGATGATAACATGATTGCTTATAGTTTTATTTGTTTTCTACAACAGTAAATTTGAATATCATTCCATTGGATCTTTAATGTTTCCTTAAAGTGCACAACCTCACAAACTTCAAATATCATAAGACAGAAAGCATAAAGGAGATTATGTTTAGAATAGAGGAGATGCTTTATATTTTATTTACTTAGAAATGATCCACTGTGTGAAGTGTCTTCGCTCACTTTGGAGTTTATTTCTAATATCCTCAGCAGCAGCACAGCTGGTCTCCAGCGTCTTAAGATTTTCAGCAGATGAACACAGCACTAAAATTTGATCGTCACTGTCCTGACTAAACTGAACAAAAAACCTTAGACATATTTTGCAACAAAGAAAGTGGTGCTGCAGACTTAAACTACCTGAGAAGTTCATCTGCACTGTCTGCTTTGCGTTTCAGAAG